>NC_132882.1:17809901-18039901 GCF_030463535.1 Salminus brasiliensis | reverse complement strand
AGAAACGCAGGGCCTGCTGGAGTTCTTGTATCTTCTCGTTTGCAAAAGGACGACGTGTGTTGCATAGCTCCTTTTGCATTTATTGCTCTCTTGCATTTTTTTAGTGTTCTTCTCAATTCATTCCCACCCCGCTAAAAGGGTGGTCTCACAATTACCCTGGGCCAAAAGGGTGACTTTGCTCTAGGTGTGAATAAATGCGGTGTAGAGAGACCTTATTGCAGTCTAGACAGGTCAGATACAAGACCATTAGTTTAGAACAATAATAATAATAATAATAGACAATTACTGTTGGAACAACGCATATGCTAAATCTCCCTTTTTATTGTTTACTATATCTCTCATTTACATTAGCATGGTGGTCTTTAAATGACTGGCTTTAAATGATCTGTGGGGGGTTTTGAAACTAAATGAAAGTAAATGAAGGTGTTCTATATACTTCTTCTCTCAAGAGCATCCCACGCCAAACATGTTTGCTCCAAGCAATTGCTCCATTCCCTTCAAATCAAATACATAAAACATCAGCTGGCCTACAACCAGAGACACCCCCCCGTCCCACCCCACCCAACACACTCACATAATGCAGAACGACGTTAAATAATACATGTGCGGGTTAAGTTCGTTATTTTCAGTAATTACCCTGCTGTGAAAAGAGATGGAGTAAGAGCGAGAGAGAGAGAGACAGAGAGAGAGAGAGAGAGAGAGAGAGAGTGAGATATAGAAAGGGGGTCGCTCGTTTTTTACACCCCCCTTTTCCTTCATCCGTTATGAAAAGTCGTGCTTAATTCGTCCTGCACGTTGTAGAACTGGCCGCGCACGTGGAGGTCGTAAGGGAAGTGCAGGTCAGCAGCGGTTCTCGCGTGACCTCCACCACTACCTCCACCGCTGTTGCTCGTGCTGAGGGCTGAGGAGCGGCCTGGTGGCTGCGACGCGCTTCCTCCAGCACTGCTGCTGCTGCCGCTGCTGCAGAAGCTCCGCGAGCTGTAGTGGCAACTCTTGCCGTAGTCGACAGCCGCCGCCTCCTCGCGCTTGAGCGAGAAGATGCCGCTGAAACTGAGCGGTGGTGGCGGGGGCGGCGGGCTAAGCGCTCTCTCGAAGGGCGGGCTCGCGCACTCGGGCGACGCGCTCTCGTAGAAAGTCTCGTACGCGCCGCAGTAGCCGTACGGCCTGAAGGCCTTGGCGCCGTCCTGGTGGTGGTGATGGTGGTGGTGATGGGGATGGTGATGGTGGTGGTGGCCGCCTATGGGGGGCGCCCCAGACCCAGCCGCGGCCGCAGCAGCCGCTGCCGCAGCCGCCGCCTCCTCCGCGCCGTGGTAGGCAGCGTACACGGCGTCGTACGGAGACCTGGTGGCCGAGAAGGACGAGTCCGCGACATTCTCACCCACGAAGCTGCGCGCGTTCAGCTGCAGGCAGCCGGCCACCAGGTTGGTGGTGGGTTGCGACAAGCCCTTGCACAACGTGTGCACGAAGCTGAGCAGGTCAGGCCGCTTGCCCGTGCTCAGGATCTCCGACAGCGCCCAGATGTAGTTCTTGGCCAGGCGCAGCGTCTCGATCTTGGACAGCTTCTGCGTCTTGGAGTAGCAAGGGACCACCTTGCGCAGGCTGTCCAGCGCGTTGTTTAGGCCGTGCATGCGGCTCCGCTCGCGCGCGTTCGCTTCCATGCGCCGGAGCTTCACGCGGTCCATGCGCTCTTTGGTCAGCGTCTTCTTCTTGCGAGGGCCTCTCCGCCGCGCCGGGCCCCCTCCGACCTCCTCCTCGTCGTCGTCGTCGTCATCCTCCTCCATCTGCGCATCGGGACCCTCGTCCCGCTCGTCGTCGTCCCGCTCAGACTCGTCGTCCTCCAACGCTTTCAGCGCGTCTCGAGCCTTCTTCTTGAAGGCGCTACCGTCCGCGCACTCCCGGGGGAAGTTCGCCACGAACTGCGCGTCCATCATCGCCGGCTCGTCAAACGGTAAAGTCAGCATGGTAGCCTCGCTGGGGATGCTGGACAACAAACACAGGAATAAAAAAAAGAAAAGCACGAAACGCACTGAGTGACCGTGACTGGCACGCGCAAACCATCAAAGCAGCTCCTGCGCAACGTTTTTACCAAATGCAGCCATTCCTGGAGTGGCTGTTTTGACTAGCCTAAAGGTGGATAATTAAGGCCAGCTTAGGTGGAATCAATGGGATAGGGACATCCACACTCTTCCTCACTCACTCGCACACTCAACACATCACAACTCCACAGAGCTGGCAGATGTCCTGACTCCTGCCCTGAGGAGCATCCACAATGTTCATGCAAGTAGGCAGGCGCAAATGACCATTGTAGAGGACGCAAATGACCCAACTGACCACTGTGATTTAGCTGCGCAGCTCTGGCTGTTTAATTACTGATTCAAATATTAATAATAACATATATTTAAAAGTACTATCAGCCAACAAACCAGCTCAGACAAGCCATACATACAGCAGTCTAAACACACCAGTCCTGCCTGTCTGCCACCTTCAACCTGTCTCATCCCCTCTTTGCAAACCAATTGTTTATGCCACAGAATACGAGGGAAGGGGCGGGGGTGGCATGGCACAGGCATCCTGACAACACACTGCACAGGCTCGCACACACACACACACACACACACACAACCCGTTTGTTTGTACCTGTATATGTTTTCCTTTTTTCTAGTGGGAGGTCAACAGGCAGTCTCCATGTCCCTCGGCGTGTTCAACTTTCTCCACGCAGCTCTGAGAGTGTGTGTGTGTATGTAAGTATGTGTGAGTGTGTGCGTGCACGCGCGGGTATGTTTACGTGTGTGTGTGTGTGTGTAAGCGTGTGTGCATGCGCGCGCGCTCTCTTCTCTCTCGCCTCCCCGCCGCTCTCTTTTCGCTCTCGCAGAAATGACACTGATGCCAACTGCCAGAGCTGGTACCCATGCCATCTGCCGCTGACGTCACGTGGCCGCGGTCGTCACGTGACTCGGTCCCAGGGGGGGGGACGTGATGCCTCCCTGATCATCTGGCATGCCTGTAGCAGGGCAGCACTGGCACATTAAAAAAAAATAGACCAGAAACGACAGAGAAACACCAGCCATAATCAGATGACGTGGATGGTAAAGGCATGCTTTTAAACCTGGTGTGATGTAACTGTGGAATAATACCAGTGTTTTAGACGAACGACGAAATGCAGAGCCTAAAGGATATATCACAGAGAGACCTACAGGAGTTATACTAGTGTCTAACTCTTTATTTTTTTCATTTAATAGTAATGTAATGAAATCCAGCACTGTATATTTACTTACTTTTTATTTGTAAACAGCCAAAGCAGACTTTACTAGAGTAAAAGTACGAGTATGATACCTAAAATAAAAATTGGGCAATGCATAATAATGTCGTTAAGTCTGAAGTTATTATATTTGCTTTCCAAATATTATAGGTTAAACGCGTGCAGCCTCATAATGCAACCGTTTTACCGTCTCACAGTGCATTACTGTAAGAAGCTTCTTCAGACAGCTTAGCCTGTAACTGTGATTGCTGGTAACTACTGTATGTGTTCAGATGGCCGTTGATGCATTGCGAAATACAACTGTGTACTAGAGTAGTTCTTTACTTTAGGAAATCTAAACGGAGATTTAGTGTGACCACTGTGTGAAGAGTTTTTTAAACAATAGAACTAAAATAGAAAAATTGCTTAATGACAGCAAATGCTGGATGATTGATGTCTCTTGTCTGCTGGGTCAAACCCATCAAGGGCATTTGCCAACTGGCTGAGCTTGTGCTGATTCTCACCGTCAGGGCTATTCAGAGCTGACTCTGAGCTGAATGTCATGATGAAGACAAGCTGATTAGACACAGAGAAATCAGTCAAAAAGCTGCACTCAAGAGACACCGATGATACAGAGCTGCGTGTCGAATATGGATTTGGGTTTGAAGCTTACCTGGGAAATGAATCAATGCAGTTGTTTTTGTTGTGGTGATAAACATAAACACTTAGTTCTTGTCCGAAGTGGAAAAAAAAAGTCTGAATGACATCCAGACCAGCTGAGCTACCTGGAGTTATTTTATTACTTACCTCAAGAGCAGAAGAGAGAGAGAGAGAGAGAGAGAGAGAGAGAGAGGGAGAGAGAGAGATGGGAGATAGTGAAAGAGAGCAAAAGAGAGATGGATGGAGAAAAGGGGGAGAGAGAGAGAAATAGAGGAAGAGTGAAAAAGAGAGAAGGGGGCGAGAAAGAGTGGAGAGAGAAAGAGAGAGAGAGAGAGAGTTTTGGGTCTGATAGCCTAGGTGACTTGTGCATATGGTAATTTCCTGTAGCAGTAATTGGGCAGAGCTGTGACTTTTTTCCTTGCTGAGACAGGACACTCATACATTCCATTATCAGCGAAAGCTCCTACAGCCCCCCCCCCCCCCCACACACACACACACAAACACCCTTGCACGCACACACACACACACACACAAATGCACATATGACCCCTCATTTATTATTCACATCAGAGACCAAGTTCCTGAAAATGCCCCAGGTGCTACCCTGCTTAGATTTGAAAGGCAGTCTGAAAAGTGCCAAATTGCGCATACATGACAAAGAAAAACACACATACAATTATGGGTTGTGATTATTCTGTTGTTTAACCTGATGTTAAGATTCAATGTGATGAAGGAGTAAAACAGAACAATGTGTTACACCCAGCACTGTGTAGAGTACACTGTCACTGGGGGTGCAGTGACACTGGGGGCACATATTCATTTGCTATGAGTGTTAGTTACACCAAGCCAATGGAGGTCATACATTTATGGATACAGAATAAAAAAATATATAAAACTGCATTTTGGTTGTACAGTAGTAGTTTGTACATGACTGGTGGGTAGCTTTACATGTTTATTGTTGTAATATAATGCACAGACAAACCCACAAAAACAACAACAACAACATCATAAATCGCCCCCCCCCCCTCATCTCCACAATCACCCCACCCTCCCATGCCTCAGCTGGTGACGGGCTTTCTGGTCCAGTACACACACCAACATCTGATGAGTCAAACTTCCCATTTCAGACTAATCACTTGACTGCACTAATTGCAAATGCAAATATGCAAATTCATATTAATTAATTACTCTGTTAATTAGTTCTCTGGTCTTTTTGGGCAATAAATCATTGTGCAGGAGAAAGGAGAGAGTGCAGGCCGGCCCCATTTCGCATAAAAAATTTAGCATGCGCACTTCGAAATAGACTCTGCCTGCTGCCAAAAAAAGAATAGAGGGAAAAAGTACCCCCCCCCTGCCCCCCCTAAAAAAAAATGGCGACTGAAGTTGATGCCTGCTCCCTCTGCAGCTCGAGCCTCAGACCCAGCAGACAAAAAGAGGTGGAATGGGGCTTTCGCATGGAGAGCTCACGTATCAGACACGCTGTCTGCCAGTGATTTAATTAACACATTATCAACTTTTAAAGACAGAGGGATGCCAGGCCCGGGCTGCAAATGAAGGCACTGATGTTCACACGTCAAGTGGTGTACATGCGCATGCACACACACACACACACACACACACACACACATACATGCAAACCAGACGCTCATTGAGATCGGCAGCTCTGTTAAAGATGGCCTTTTGAGTCTCAGCTGCCTGTTTAGCCCTGCCACTAACCAGTCTGGAGGCTGAGGGCCTACAATATCAGAATAGTGGGATGAGGTTTTTATTGTATTTTGCACAGCAATCATTTTTTATGGAATCTTGGAGTTTAATGAGCATATTTGAAAATGATGGCCTATAGGTTGGAACAGCCTGTATTTGTGTTTTTCCACATCTCAGTTATAATGTGAGTAAACTCTGGTTTGATGTTGTTCCAGAGATAAAATGTGCTAAAATAAAAGCAGAAGTGTCAACACTGAGAGGTACCCAGGTGTAAGGCTGTCACTGTGTTAATGGTTAGACAGTGTGGTCCATGAATAATGCATACATTTTTAAAATATGTATAATGTAAATATTTCAGAGGAGGAGGAGGAGGGGGAGGAATGTGTGCAGTGGAAACTGTTGCTTTAAACGTTTCAGAGAAATCTATTTCTCTTTTTTACCTAAGCAATATGAGTCAGGTCGGATTTCTGCAGGATATCATTTCTCTTGTGATCTCTTTCATCCCTCTTGCTGTGATCGCAATTCGATGCCTTATTAGAAAATAATTAGTTTACTTCCTTGACATCAGGGAATGCAAAGGTGTTGTGCAAAGGACATGAAAAACCTAGCTTATAAAAAACCCAAGTCACAGCGCTCACCCTCAATGAGGGTGATTGAATCTATTTTCTTAGTACTATATCTTGCTGTTGGCAAATTTTAAAAACAAATATATAGGTATACAAATAAAGTAATGGCATGAAAAGCAAAAATTTAAGGGGCTCTAAAATGGAAAACAGTATTATCCTTGGCATAATTGAAGCATGAAAGTTCGGTACAGGAAGAAATTAAACTCAAACTTTCTTTTATCCTTCAAAAGAAGGATTGTCAATGCAGTGAAGTGGTAAACTAAGACAGCGGCTTCAGGAGAATATGTGAGTGTTGTTTATAATAGACAGCAGCACGTCACCACCAGACTCTGCTAGTTATGGTATTTACTATGTAAACCAGGCCCTGTGACTATGGCTATTTCTGTGCCAGTGTCCAGGGATGAAAATAGGATTCCACGCTAGGCTAAAAGGTAGTGCTTTACCATCTTTTCTCATTGTGGTTCATTCCATTTAAAACAACCTGGATTGCATCTGCTGACTATCAAACTGGAGCTAACCCAGGAAAGTACCAGCTTATTGGTTATATATATATATATATATATATATATATATATATATATATATATATATATATACATATATACATATATATATATATATATATATATATATATATATACATATATATATATATATATGTATATATATATATATATAGATACACACACACATATATATACATATATATATACACACACACACACACACACATACATTTTTTGCTTCACCCAAAAATCATATATATATATATATATATATATATATATATACTTATTATACTGCTCTAGATGCGCAAAGGATACCTTTTCTGCTGTTATCTCACCCACTAGTGTTGGCATTCAGGGAGGTAAGAGCAAAGTGGTATGTGTGAGTGTGTCAGAATATGTGTGTGTATGTGTGACTGCAAGGGAATAGGAAAGGGTCTCATGGTGCCAGGAAATGTTAATGTGAGTGTTGTTGATACCAGGGCTGTGCCAGATATGTCCATCAGAAATGGCTTTGTTCCCGCCCTCTGGCTGCCAGCTCACCTGAAGTCCTGCAGAACGGGTTGAATGGAAAGGGAAGCACAGTTTCCCGTCCTGCTGCTGTCATTCACCGGCTACTATTAGGTGGCTGCTGAAGCCTATGTGTTGCTGGGAGTGAGGAGGTAAGTTTGGCTCGAACACATTTGGCACTAAAATTGGGGAACTGGTTCTACCTGCCCCGTTCCCAGTCCCTGTGGAGGCAGATACTGGGCCAGAGCTGTCCCATTCCATACAGTCCATGCCCAGTCAAGATTAGGGACTCCTGCCTCATCACAACTTGGGCTTCATCCTGGATATTTCCTGGCATATGTTTCTGAGGGGACCTATGAAATTTGGACCCACTAGCTACCCTGCACCATTTTCTTTGTACTGTATTCGGTCCTTTCTGAGGCCAGAGAGTTCCAGTGATAGAAAGAAGAAGAAAGTTTAAAGAAGTCACATTTAAAGTGATCAAATTCAGTGAGGTGATTTACATAAATATACACATTTGTTCATTTCTGTCTATAAAATCAAAAACATAAAGACATGAATTTGAATTTTTGATGAATACACTAATAAAATTAGGGTAAAGTAAATTCTGTTCGATACAGCCACCTCCATAAAGTACTACAAGTCTACATGCTATAATATTCTATAAAAACATTAGGCTCAAGTGAAGAGTTCAGAGATGTCCTGTAGTGATGCTGTTACAGGCTAAGGGTCATGAATAAATGAGAAAGCTTGCCCCAATTGAATTGATCTAATTATTTTGATCTTTATAGAAAAACGCAACAAAAAGGTTTCATGAAATGCTATGTTTACTGGGAAATGGGTAACCGCTCTGTGGCCTAGACGTTGCTGTTCTGTTGTGGTAATGTGAGAGTATTGTAACTTGGTGTGGCCCCAGCTGGTTCTTTGAATGGCATTTCATCATTCGCCATCAGAAGCTTTCCCAAGCTTATCTAATTGTCTAAACTGGAATGGCACCCCGTTGCACTAAGAGACACACCACAAATATTACTTTGGAAGCATTCCTATTTTTAACCTTTCATTGTAACTTATTACTTGTCATACACTCGTAAAGAAGGTGGAGCATGAGAGAACAGGAGAGAGAGAGAGAGAGAGAGAGAGAGAGAGAGAGAGAGGATTCTGATGCATGACTCTGAATATGTAAGAGCATCATTTCGGGACACCTCTCTGTCATCCTTCTCTCACCCTCATAGTTCTGGAGCTCACTTGACTCTTATATTCTTATCTTAGCGACAGCTGTCCTTTTTCTATGGAGGTATTATATTAAGCCTTTGGCAGCTAATAGTCTTGCTGTCTAATTGTGTTTGCTAATGATCCATGTGGAAATGGAGTAGTTTTGAGAGAGAGAAGGGGGTTCAAATGCAAATGATACAGCACACTTAACTACAAATTGAAACACAAATCTATATAAGTACAATCTCATACACTCTCGCGTGGTATCACTTTTATTTAGGAACAGTTAACTTATTTAGTGATTATTATTTGGCACTATTAGACACAGAGAAGAATCTTTTATATGCTATAAAAATAAATATCTTATGTGCACTCACACTGACACACACACACACACACACACACACACACACACACACACTCATGCACACACAATTTTATTCGCATTTGTTCTATTTAGCGTTGCTCATACATTGTTCCACTTGTGCGCCAAACCATCTGGCTGTAGTAATCTCTTTCTTGATGTAACTAATTTAACCTCTGCTGGTACCAGTGCTTGGAGATTTGGGTTAGAGAGGTATTGGAACGCATGGCCGCTGCTGGACCCTCAGGAACAGGCCTAAATGTCCTTGGTTTCAGCAGGCAGCTGTCCCCACTTAGGCCCTAATTTCATCTCCACTCTCCTTCTCTCTGTGGGTCCTGTGAATTCAGTGGAAAACAAGGCTCTGGCAACATGGCTGCCTGCCTGCTTGCCCTCTGATGGCTCAGCTAATCTGACCAGCCGCAGCACACCCAGTAAATACTCTGGAAGAATGTCCGAGAGCAGAGCTCTCTATCTAAGTATGTGGTGTAGAGTTAAACATATATAAGGGTGTGATACAGTATATGGTCTTCTTTATAGATCCTTCACATAAATGCAAGTATTAATTTCTTCTTGTGATCAAGGCTCACTTTCAGGATACTGAAGGCTTGTGCACGCTACAGCCACTGGTTGTGGACATGTCTCTGGTACCTGTACGCATAACCACTTTGAAGGCTGCGACTTGAGCAAAGCAGTTATGTAACAGTGACATTGCCATTGCTCTGCGTTTGTTATTGCTTCTACTGAAATGTTGGCCTGCTCCTCTTCACAGCCAATCTGATGGCCCCATCTGGTCAGCCTGGTTGGGGTCTGTATTAGTCATGGTCTGGACCCCGTGACCACCCGGCAGCCTCGCCAGGGTCTGTGCATCCCACCCACAGACAGGCTGTAGGAGGCCTTGTCCAAAACCAGTGAGAACACAACGCCACGTTCAAAAACCACCACCACCTCCTTGTTGCACAGATCCTTGACAATTGGCCACAAATGGACCACAAACCCACACACAGTCAAACTATTTCCAAAATGGTCCTCATGATATGTGATGGATATATAAACTCGATGATTAAATTGAGCTGAAAAAGCACACAGTGTACTGGGCCGAAAACAGATGAAGAAATTACCTGCCAATTCAACACAAGGACACACCAGGGTCACAATTCCATCGTGATAAAGGCACCATTTGGAGTCATATGAATCACACGACTGAATTAGAAACAAACCAAATAATAAAAATAATAAAAAAAAAAACACACAAAAATGAAGAGAACTATGTTGAAAGCTGGGGTTAACTTTTAGTCCTGGACCAGTCTTCGTCTCTTCGTGCATGCTAAGACTCTCTCCCAGAGCTTAATGCTTTTAGACAAAGCTCGGTGTGGAAGCCAAAGTAATCATAACAGATGTTGAATGATTAAATTAGCAGTTGCTGGCTGTTCAAATATTCATGTCGCGTCAAGAATGTGTACCATTATAAACAAATTCCATTGAATGCTGCTTAATTATCCTGTGCTTTTGTTTTCATCACATATGTTTTTAGGGCGAGGTGGTACTTTCTGTTGGAAGAGAACACGAGCACCAGTGTTAAATACTCTCTCTCTCTCTCTCTCTCTCTCTCTCTCTGTGTGTGTGTGTGTGTGTGTGTGTGTGTTCATGCACACATAGAGAACTGGTTTCTGGCAAACCCAAGCTCACACAAGGTTAAACAGGGAGTGGGAATTCTCCAGTACAGTTATTTAAAATGACAGCAGGGTTTATTTGTGTATAGTTTGTCTCTGAATAGAGATCTGAAATGTTTGTTGGTTCACACAGAGGCAGTGATTCAAAGGATTACATGACACATGGTTCTGCAATATTTTTTTTATCAATACAGTACGTTACAGCTAGTTACAGAACGAATAGGATTTAGGCCAGCATTTGGTTCAGTTTTTGTCAGGCGTGAAGAAAATACACCCTCAGTTTTCCATGCAAATCAACACAGGCTCGAATTTCATAGTTCACTGCTGCTCAGTGAATTTCCCAGTGGTCGTTTATTGACATCTACTGGTACCTAAGCAGTACTGCTAGACACATGGCGAGGCCTTTAATAATCTCGCATTTAACCTATTCATTTTAATCCTACTCTCAAAACATAGAAACTAATTACGCAAGTAAGTAAATTCGTAAATAAGTTAAGCAAGTGAGGTAAATAAATAAATAAATAAATAAATAAATAAATACAAATAGTGCTTTATGGATTTGGAAAAAGACGATCCCTAAATAACCGGTTATTTAAGCTATATTAAGTTTTGAAGTTGAAGCTGAAGTCTTCTGAAGAAGTTCACTGTAAATCAACACGTAACCGGACACCTTCCTCTGAATTCTGGTGACATCTTTCTCGTCAGCACCTTTGCATATTTCTTACCTGTGGGCGCGAAGCCAAATTACATACCGTGACACTGGCTTTTTCCCCAAAGCAGGAAGTAAGCAAACAACAGTAAATACAGCCTTAAGTGTGTGTAGGCTAACAGTTAGGCGGTGTTTGGAAATGCTAAGTGTTGTGTGAACTCTTGCTACGTTTTGTGAACACGAGATAAGGTAGGTTGATCTATGTATCATTGACTAGTTCAACTTTCCAGCAGCCATGATGGACATAGTGGATGCTGCTTGCGGCAGAGCAGTTAGAGCATCGCTTTGTTTTGGTAGTGTCTGTTTTTGGGAATGTGATCATAGTCATAGGCGCTTATTTTTGGTATGTGCATGCTTTCACTGTGCTCGAAAAAAAAGATACATCAAGTCTACATTAATTAGGTCATTTTTTTGTGAAAATTTGTCCGAAACTTGTAAATCAGACTACATAAAAAAGTAGTGGTGGTGCTGCTGCTGTTGTTACGATGTGTTTGCTGCCTGGTGGGCAGGAGCTTTCCTAGAAGCACAGTATTGTAAAAAAAAGTACTTCCCAGTTTCTTCTGTTTTTGCATGCTTGTCACTTTGTTAAATGTTTCAGCTCATCCAACTCATTTTTAAAACATAAAGACTAAATGACTAAACACAAAAGGCTGCTTTTAAATAATCACTGAAATATTTAAAACCCACTAAATCAGTGAGTTAACCACATACATTTCACAATAGTATACATTACGTAAACAGGATCTGTCTATTAGGTCTTAAAAATCAGCACACGCAGTCACGTTCTAGATATTCAAGTACAGATGTGAAACAAAGTCCCTGAGATCTACCAGTCTGCAAAGGCTTTGGGACTCCAGCAAACCACAGACGGAACAGTGGAACAGTGATGAACCTTCCCAGGAGGGCCTGGCCTACCAAAGTTTCACCGAGAGCGCATAAACAACTCACAGAGGAGGTCACAAAAGAACCCAGACAAACATCTGAAGAACTCTAGGCATTACTTGCCTCAGTCAGTGCCACAATAAGAAAGACGCTGGGCAAAATGGCACCATAGGAGAGTTGCAAGACACATACCACTGCCGACCAAAAAGAACACACAGGCCTGTCTCGTATTTGCCAAACAAACAAACAAACAAACAACAATAACAACAAAACTACTATTTTGTGGACTAATGAGCCAAAGGTGGACGTTTTCAAAAGATAGGTCTTGTTATATCTGGCATGAAACTGGATGGAACCATGAATTCTGCTCGCTGTCTGAAAATTCAGAAAGGTTGCATAAGCTTAAACCTTCCAATGTAGCCAAATAAAAACTAATATGTAAAGAAGAGTTGGGGCAGAAATCCTCCACGGCGATGTAAAAGGATCAAACTTTTTTTTTTTTTTTACTGCCGCAGATATCACAACCAGTCATTAGGTTTAGGAGTTCAATTACTTCTGTGCACATATGATGTAGATTTTGAATAAATCTTTATCTTCACTGAATAGAATCATTCAAAAAGTGTATTGTGTGTTTATCATATATTAAAATGTGTGATGTGATTTTAAAACATTTTAAATGTGGCAAAAATGCAAAAATAGATGTAATTTGGGAAGAGGGCGAATACTTTTTCACAGCACTGTATTGACCTGTAGTGGATTACTGCAGCACTGTTGAATGCAGTCTTCAAACCCTAATGCAGTCCTAAAACCCTAAAGCAGGGAAAAAAGAAACTGTTGTAACTAGAATCCTATGATTCTGAAATACAATACATGTCCAAATGTTTGTGGACACCCCTTCTAATGAATGCATTCAGCTGCCTAGTCCCTGTAGAGAGGTATTGCCAAAAGAATAGGACTCTCTGGAGCAGCTAAACATGAACCTATTGGCACCATGCCTAATGCCAGGTGTGGGCTAGAGGGATATAAAGCTCTCCAGCACTGATGTGGATCAGTGGAACTGTGCTGTCTGGAATGATGGTGCTCCATCCAGTCTCAGAGATGAATTATGGTGTCAAAAAAAGGGGAAGAGTGGTGATCATCCAACATCCTGACCTCACACTCTTGTTGCAGAATGCAATCAAATCTTCACTGCAGCTCCACAATCTAGTAGAAAGCCTTCCCTGGACCGTGAAGACTGTTACGTAAAATATACTTTTTTTTTCATACCCTTGATTTCAGGAGAAACAATGAATGTGCAGGTGTCCCAATAATTTTGATTATTTAGACTGCTAAAATATTGGGTTCAAATATGAAAATTATTGTAATGATGAATAATTTTAATAATGAAGAATATAATTGCTTTCACCCACTATTGGTGTTTCTAAGTGTTGTAATGTAAGCTAATGTTTGAAATACATTTTTAAGATATCGTAGCTAGCTGTGAATCATAGCTGTAAAGTTATACAATAGGAAGTTCAATAAAAACATTAACCCCCCTGTGCATTAGAGACCCGGAGCTATTGTCCCTCCTGTATTGCCACATGTTCTGCAGCTGTCTTTACGCAGAGTACAGTACCACTAACAGCTGCTATCTTGTAAGTGTCATTGCTTAAGCCTCATATCTAGCTGAAGAATCTTCATTTCACTCTGGCTGCCAGGGCTTGATAAACACTGTGGCAGGAAACTATGACTGCTTTTAAGCAAGGAAGGAAAGGCTGTCCTATGACTTCTGCTTAACTCTGATCTGACACATTTGCATCTCTCTTTCCCTCTCTGTTTATCCAGCAGAGGTGGGAGGACTGTGAGGTGTTTACTAATTGCAAAATGTGCCTGTGTTTGCAACCTGACCTGTGTTGAGGTGGATTTTGTGACTGCAGGGATGGCTGTTGATCGTGTGGCTGATAAAAGGGCCAGGCTGCAGGCCTCCAAAAGCAGGTGGAGTGGGAGGATGGATGACGTACTTGCTACCCAGCCACTCATCAGCCACAATACAGGTATGGCTCATTTGAAAGAATGTTGGCTTCACAAGGAGTAAGGCAGCAGTAAAGTTGATGCATTCCACTTCTTTGAATGAAAATGGTGATCATGAGGAATTTACTTGTCTTACCAAAGTTGGCCAGTTGTCTTTTAAGTGGGACATAATGAGATAAAACAGAACAGGAATTTTTTAGAGTGGTTGTTAAGAAATGTCGTAATACAAATGAAATGTTAACACAGACAGAGAATGGAAATATTCAATATTGTTTTGTCTCAACAGAAAAATGCCCTAAAGACAGCATTCAGCAGTGGCTCATTTCTATCACTGAGTGAGTACAGATCAACTTTGGCAGCAGAGTTCCTCATTTCTTTCAAATGCACCGTTTCTTTGAAGCCTGGCAAATGAGACTTGATTTTCAGTGCTACGTGCAAGTCTGCATTGTCATTCCATCACTTAGTTTCCTGATTGAAATGTAGATGGACACAAGGCTGTTTTCTAAATATGTTTAAATCTTGACTTCCTTCTTTAGGGAAGATTCTAAACCAGAGATTGTCCAAGACACTACAGGTGAGAGCTCCCTCAACTTTGCATGCTGTATTTGTCTTGGTATATTTGCTAATAGCAAGCTTATAGGGCATAGGTCATGTTTGATTCTGACAAATTAAAGCACTATTACTACTACCTTTGTTCAAAAATACATTTTCTGCCCATTTTCCCTTGGGAAGGGATTGTGCAACCCTTCCCAGAAGCTACTTGTTGGGCAGTGGCTCTTGCATGCCTGATCCAGTCAAACAACATGCAAAGTAGTCCTACAACAAACCTAGGATGGAAACTTTACACTGTAACTTGATCTAATAAGCTTTATCAGCACTAAACGTCCAGGTTTGCTCTTTGTCGACCTGCATTATGTGGTAAATATAGTCCAGTTTATAGTGATTCTGGTGTCAGATTAGTGATACAGGAAAGCTAACCTAGGATACTAAATAGGTAAGTCCAATCAGTTTAAATCTTTTTCCTGAACAGCTGTACCAAGGTTGTATTGAACTTAAATGCTTGACTCCAGGATCTAAATCACCTGACTGTTGGTTTACACTGTAATTGGCTCTGTATATGCTGTAGAATAAACAATGCCACTTTGCTTATAGTTGGACCTCTGAAGAGGAATGGCAGTTCTGAAGATGACTTAGCGCTGGGCATAGAAGGTAAACCTGTTCTCAGTTCCGTATTGTTCAAGAGACTAGCACAAGTACAGATAAACCAAATACTAGACTAAAACAGGACTCTTAGTTTTAATCACATCAATGATTTATCTGAAATATGCCCAAAGGTCTATTATTTTACCTCTCAAAGAGGTGAACACACAGACTAGAGCTCTTCCCAGTGCAGGTTTATTTATATAAGGGGAAAATGTATTGGCACAGTGCTGGGATGTTTGCACTGTCTTCATGTGTAGTCAGCTGTGTCTGGCCGAAAGAGAGAGGGAAAGGGAGACAGCGTTAAGCCTCTCTTCCATGACTGGATGTTTAACCCATCTGAGGAGAACACTCCGCTCTTGTCCAAACACCGTCACAGTGTGAGGAACACCAGTCCCCTGCTGTCACTTGCCTCTGCCTGAGATGAGCATTGAGTGAAGAGGCACGATGCTTGTTCCAGGTGCAACTCCCAAAATGAGGCAGGAAAGGACAGAATAAGGTAAGGAGGAAGTAGAAGGATTTGTGAAATCAGTGTGGCTGGAGAGATCGGAGATTAGCGTTGTGGTGTTCTTCCACTGTGGACAAAGTGAACTGGCTCTGCTTATGGAGAAGAAATACCACTACTGCAGTCTCTGGAGCCCAGCATACAAACACCGGGAGCTTTGTGGATCTTCTCAAACAATTCTAACTGACTGAGCGTTTCAGTTTCCAGCTTTGTTTTTTCGTCTTCTGTGTCTTGGCATGAGTGTGCTGGCTTCGCAGTAGACATGTGAGTACAGTCAGTCTCTAACCTGCGTGGATTGGCTTTCAGCATTATCTTCTTGTTGTCATCACTCAAGATGTCTATATATCTCCTCAGAGGCTTTCCTTTTGTCGATCAGGCTGCTTTTCCCCAGGAAACTGCTATTGTGAATCTTTCTGGATCATTCTCATTTTGTCCAGTGTCAAGTATTGCCTCATTTATGGGTCTGGAGCTGCGATTATACAATGGCAGCCAAGAAGATCATGGGTCTTAGAAAGGGAATGAAACGCTGGAATGAAACGGATTGCCTGTGCTCCACAGAATCAAACACATCTTATCCTTTGGCAGAAGGAAAGGGGACATAATAGGAGAGGCCTGCATTAGGGATGCTCTTATTAGAAGACACTCCGGCTCACTTTGTCCCTGACATTATGCCAATGAGATGAAGAAAAAAACCTTTATGGCTTGGTGTGCGAGGACAGCCAAATGAATACAACAACAAGAGCAGTCTTTCCTAATATAGCTACTGTTCTGCTCTAATGTGGATGACCGCAAACAGACAGACTGAGATTCAGGCCATGTTTTATTGCCACAGACAGTGTTTCAGTTTAAAATGACCTCCTCTCATTTCTGTTTTTTTCCAAAACAGCATCTTTATATGGTAAACCTGCTGTAAGGGCCACACAGGGATTTCTGAGGTAAGGTTCCTTCATCTGTTCTTCTTTCCACTTCGCATGTAAGACATTTCTAGTGGAAAAAAAAACGTAGCTGTAAATACAGGAAAACAAATGCTGTCATCATATTCTGATTGTGCATTTCTACCGAAGTGAGATTCTACTTTAGATTTTGCTGTTTAGTTTGAAGGGTTTTTCTCATATTAATTTTCATCCCATTAAAAAAGGATGGGGGGTTCTGATAAAATGATACCAGATAGTTTACATGACCGTTTACGAAAACTGAAGCCAAGGATCATGCAAAAAACACAAGCTGAAGTATTTACTATACTGCAATAAGTAATAAGTTATGGTGCTCAAGAACTCTGCTTATTTGCAAGCAGGGGGAAATGTTGACATTAACAGTACAGAACTATTTTATGCCCAGAATTGGACAACACTGCTCTCATCTTGGGTACACATCGGTGTTAAGAAGTGCTATGAGGGTCACATGATTTGTAATGCGTGTATTGGATGGGACAGGCATTTTGAACCTGTCAGCAACCAATGACTCATATTTTCCATGCAAATATACACACTCAGTTGACCTGCCCTCTCCTTGGCCACAGAGTTGGTTTGCATGAGGTTTGCTGGGGATGATATGAGACATGTATGGAAGAGGGTGGGATTGAAAACAGGATTTATGGCTGCTATGAATAGTGGCAGCAGGTAAATGTGGAGCAGGTACACTTCTGTGGATTTTTGATGTGGCATCATGGTCTCCTCACACTCCAGGTCCTTTGTACCAAGACCACCTCTGCCCAGGTGGAACAGCTTGACATCGGCATTCTCAACCCATTCTGGGCCGCTGAGGTAAATATCTTTGATATACCTATTAAATGTTTTGTTTATTTTAGTATTTGGTTTTGAGTGGCGTATCTACTGACAAGGGGTCTGGGGCATGTAATATGGCAGACACTTTTAATGCCTTTTCAGGACCCTTATATCACTATATAAACTAGTGTGTTATGGGCAGCTATGAATAATGTAGCCCAATACATAGCAATAGTATTGGTCATGTCTTTAGTTTATTTACTGAAAGTAATTCTAAAATGAAAATCCATAGGACCGTAGTAGTTTTATTGGTTTTAAGAATGACTCAGACTGATGCAACTCTTCTTATCTAGTGTCATGGATGTGCTGAACCTGTGGCAGGATGACCCAGAAGAACTGCTGTTGGACCTGGGCTTTGGTGCAGAGGAACCCGACATTACGGTGAGGATCCCAGCCCGCTTCATCAACCACCAGTCAAAGGCTCGCGGCATCAACATCCAGCTGTTCTTGGAGGCGCAGAAGAACCGCATGGACATTGAGAATCCAGACGTCAGTAGTAAGTGCACATTTCTAGAGATAACTGCATGACTCTAGTTGCATGTGAAGCCTGTTCTTGAGAAAGAACAGTTTTGTTCTTGCAGCTAAGGGGAAAAAAAGTTGTCCATTCATTTCCTGGATGATTATAGTGTGGTGAGGGACTGATAAACTGGTGCCTGTTTGAACTTACTGTTTTACTTTTGCCATGTATGACAAAATGGACTTTCATATCTGTTGCTCTTCTGCATTTCTTTCTTTCCCTCCATCCCTTTGTCTTTCACACTCTCTCAGATCGATTCAGACAGCTAGAGGTGCTACAGCAGGTCACCACAGCCTTTAATTCTCTGGTCGGAGGCCCAGCTCAAATTGCAGAAAAGCCTGGAGAACCTCCGGTTTCTGCTGAAACCAGAGAGAGGAGGAAACGGGTTGGCATGCTGCTGCGAAAAGCCTCCAAGAAGTCTCTAAGCCAAGCAACCACTGCCCAAGACCACCAGCCACTTTCTCCTCCACTGACAGGCCCGTCCTCCATCCCAGATCTACCTGCAGATCCTCCACATGACAAGCGAAGCCCTGTCAAGCGTGCCAGGCAGTGTCTCCCTGAGAGTGCCAGCCTCAGCCCGCTGGTAGAAGAGCAAAGCTCTATCCCAGAAGCAGCCGAGCCCTCGCTGACCACCCCTCTGTCTCAGTGCAAGAGCAGCGATCTGAGGGGAGTTAGAGAGCCATGCAACGTCACCTCCACACAAAAAGGGCCAGGAGAGCCTGCGGAGTCTTTTGAGCTGGAAGAGGTGATCTGTTATGGCTCTGCTTTAATGGCCTTACTAATGAGCAAACCGCCCTATATGTAATAATAATAATAACAGTACTAATAGTAATAATCTGTTGTTAAATGTATTCTATGATCTAGCCATCACATTGTTTTTAAGAACTATTTCAGAGTTTAAGAGCTATATTAAAGAAAGTTCTTCTACCAACTGGGCAGTTTGATTTTCTGCACTCAGATTCAGAGCTTTGACGAGGGAAGCATAGCAGGGAGTTGCACTGGCCCTGCAGACCACCCAGGTACGTGGTGCTGGGAAACTTCTTAATATGTTATATTAATTGTATTCCAATATTTTTTTATGTGAAATATTTTATGGACCTCTGGATATAATCTTGTTTCTTTTTTTTTTTTTTTTTCTTTTTTTCACACACTTTCCTAGATGTTGTAGTTTCTTGAAAAGCATGTGTTAAAACAGAATGTCATTATATTTTAGTGGGTAGTTTAATGTGGTGCAATACAGCTCTGATAACATGCAAATCTCACTTGGTAATAGTTATATCATTTTCATATGGACATCAGTTTAGACCTGTTCAAGTTTCTATTGCCTCTCTGAGCAGAGGAAAGGCAAAGCCTGCTTTATGGCTTTGCTGAAGCATTAATGGAATGTGTTTATTTAGACTTATCCCTCTGGAGTTAATTTGAATGAGGTGTCATTATGCTCCATTATGCAATGGAAACAGTGATCATTTTTGGACTGTGTAGGTAACGAGCGAGCGTGCCTCTCCCGTGTGAGTTCATGTGTAGTGAGGACGAACAGTTGTCAGTCAGACAGCAGTGGATTTCTGGAGGAGCCATTTGTCCCTGCTTTCTCTCAGCACCCCAGCCCTGGACCTGATCTTATGAAGGTAAGAGCACTTGTTACGTGTTACAGCAGAGGGAAATGCAATATGTAAACTTTAGAAATGTGTGGTGTTTTTGATTCTTTTGGACACATTCAGTGCCTCATAAATTCTCAAATTGCATTAAGATATACACTTTAATCACCTTAAGATTCTTAAGAGTATTCTACATAAGAATAAACAATGATTCTGTCTTTTGTTTGACTAAAGAACCAGTACAAATATGTTTGAATGTAGTTTACAAATCCTTTAACATTGAGTGATGGAAGTTTTCAAACATTAGTGTTGCAGTAAGAGAACTGCACAAGTTCTGCACAAACATTTATCTGTTCGTTACCTAGAAAAGATGCATGTATGTATGTATGTGTGTGTTTGTGTCTGCAGGTACTGAATGCTATGTCAGGAGAAAGTACAGACAGCCAGCAGAAGAGTGTGGAGCAGCAGGAGACTGTGGAGTTACACTCCATAGATCACTCAATCTCCTTAGAGAGGATGCTTGAACACTCTGAATCCTGTGAAATGCAGTCGAACACTCACTCGGCAAAAGAGCTGACAAGTGGAGGAGATGCTGCAGAAAGTCACTTACAAGACTCTAATGAGGTTGTCTTGAATATTGTCCAGAAAGACACTGCAGTTGACTATACTGGAAAAAGTGGCACTGTACATGACACTGGTCATGTAGACAGCTTGGTTGATGTGAACGTTGCATCGAAGGGCATTGCTGAAGACTGTATGAGTGAAAATGTCACAGCGCAGGACACTGGTAAAGTAGACCGTTTGGTAGAGGACAGTGTTGCACCGAAGAACGTTGCTGGAGACTGTATGAGTGAAAATGTCACAGAGCGGGACACGGGTCGAGTAGATTATTTGGTAGAGGCCAATATTGCACAGAAGGACATTGCTGGAGACTGTATAAGTGAAAATGTCACAGAGCGGGACACAGGTCGAGTAGATTGTTTGGTAGATGTCAATGTTGCACAGAAAGACATTGCTGGAGACTGTGTGAGAGAGAATGTCACAGAGCGGGACACAGGTCGAGTACATTGTTTGGTAGATGTCAGTGTTGCACAGAAGGACATTGCTGGAGACTGTATGAGTGAAAATATCACAACACAGGACACGGGTCGAGTAGACTGTTTAGTAGATGTAAATGTTGCACAGAGGGATTATGCTAAAAACTGTATGACTGAAAGCATTACATTGCAGGACACTGATCGAGTAGCTTGTTTAGTAGAAATGAATGTTGCCCAGGAGGACACTGCTGCAGACTGTACTGGGCAAAGCACTAGAGCCCTGGAAGACTCCCTGGGTCCCCCTCCTGATGTGATTCCCCAAGGAGAATCACATGTGGAGGTACTGAAATCTGAATATACTGCCTTTGACATGGGCTCATCTCCCACTCATCTGGAAGCAGGCATTACAGATGATAAAACGGCGCCCTCCTCAGAACCCACTGAGACAAACGGTGGAAGCCTATACTCTGGCCGTTCTGTCTCTGTGCAGATGCTCTCCTCTTTGTCCTCTGTTTCCCAGAGCTCCCTCAAAGGAGGCCTCAGCCACAGCCCTTCCTTAGGGCCCACCTCCACAAACAGTGTCCCACCTCAAAGAGAGTGCTTTTCCCATATGGACTATTCAGATGCCAACGTTGACAAGCTCTTGGACCCTCTCCGCAGTCCTACCACCCCTGAACAGGTGACCCCATCATCCCAGCCGTGGCGCTCTCAGGAAAGCTCCAGAGGCCTCAGGAATTTACAGTTGCGTCCCACGTCGCTGGACATGGGCTTGTCATACGAAGAGGACAAGCACTGGGAGGGGACGCTGTGGGACGGCACTCAGTGCTGCTGCTCCTGTGACCACAACTGCCGTTGCTGCTGCCGGAACAAGAGTGGACAGAAGCAGCACTCCAGCAGCGAGAGCCATCTGCACACGGCCTCCAGCCTGCCAGTGAGTTACATCATGGCTTTGAGATAGATTGGTTGCCCAAGGGCAAATTTATGAGACAAACAGGGAGGCTCACATTCCCTCCAATGTAATTTGGGGTAATATGATAGGTTGAGGCATCAAAAAAATCAATATGATCAAGGATCTGCTTCCACTTTCATAGTCCTTGTCAAGCAGACTTTAAAGTGTCCCTGTTTTCTTTGATCACAACAGAGCAATGTCCATTGTGAAATACTGTATTATGATACATATTTCTTCAGGAAAAAAGCTAGGCAGGGGAAAAAAACTGTTCGAAGGCGAGTGCTGATTAAAAGGTCTGTGGGTTGGATTTGATAAATGGACTTGATTTGCATTTGAATAGCCTATTTGCATGTGTTATGGACAGGATCAGAGATGGCCACTTCTGCCGTTTCTACAGTGCTCGCCTAGTCTCCAAAGCTCACCCACCCTTGCTTGTAAACACACTTAATAAAAGCTCCCTTTGCTTAAAAATGCGAAAGAGGCTGAGCTTCAAGTGATTCAAACACAGTCCTACTCTGTCCTCTCTCTTTTTGCAGTATTCTTTGGATGAATTAGAGGGCATGATGAGATGTATGAGGAAGTTCCGGCGGGTGTTATCAGAGATTGAGGAGAGGCTTCAGGAAGAGCAGACGTCAGTGCTCAACTCTTTTTCAGACGCACACAGGTTAGTATGATATTTTAGACACTGTGTTTCCAGGCTTTCTGCCCTAAGATAAACCACACGGCTGGAGAGTGTGCTGATAATGTTTTAGTAACTCCGGCCTTCTATATAAGACCTAAACCAGTTAGTCGTTCCCTTCCAATTTTCCAGCCTGTCTATAGCTTTTCAGTGACCCACAGTGGAACATGCAGCACAAAGATCTAGTAATACCAGAACTGATATTTTAAGTCAGTGTTCAGGTGTGTGTCATGTAACCAATTAATGGCTAATTTTTTGGTTAACAATTTGGAACTGGCATGTTTTGAGTCCCACAGGGTGCAATTTTAAGGCCTATGAAACTGATGTTATTTATGACCGTAATGTAGGTAGGAAAGTGTGGAAGAAGTGTGTGCTGACATAGAAGGTCTTTCATATAACAGGGGGATCGGAAACCCCCCTGAAATTGTTAGAATTGTCTGTTTAATTAAAAAAATACTGATATGATTAAAAACAAATTTTTGAGACAGATTTGAGACCAGTCTGTTTACTGTTTACAAATGTACAGTAATGTACAATTTAAAAAATATGCACTGCAGCCCTAACCTAGTTTATTTTTTTTTAATTTATTTATGTTTTTGTAATGCAGACACTGAAACCTGAAATCATATTTGAACAAGTAGTTTAGACATAAACCAAACACTGAATTTGTATTTTATGTGTGTCTTTAGGATGTTGAAAGTGCCTTTGTTTTACAGGGCTGAGGTGCGGGATGTTTTGGAGCTTAGGGCAGCTGTTAAACAGGAAGCAGTGCTTCTGGAGCAGCAACTCACTGATCTGGTCCATGCTTATGACGACAGCTTTAAAATGGTATCCATCCTTTCTGTAGTAGCTCTATGTATTCCACCTCACTGGGAAATGATATGGCATATAACGTATTTGTATATTATCACTTTGTTTAAAATCTTGTATTTCCAAAAGGGAAACAGTAGGAAGAAAAACATTTTTAACTTTTTGTATGTTAACACAGTGTGATAAACAGCTGCTGGCCCCAAATGATGTGGAGGGGAAATATAAATAAATATATAATAGAAAAGGGTTACGCATGTTTTTGATATGGCAGCGACAAGGTGGAATATGTAGGAATTTATAGAAATGTCTTTCTTTTGTACTTGTCTTAGAAGCTGAACAGACTTTTGGACGAGCAGTCTCAGTTGTGCTCTCAGCTGCGCATTACTCCTTCTGATACACCCCACCCAGCCAAAACCTCCATGAGGAGTGTGGCCGTTCAGTGCTGTCTCCAGCCTGTGATGGATGCCACACAGTCCTGCCTCTCTCAGCAGCCCAGCTCAGACTTCACCCACAACAGTGATTGGAGCCCCAGCAGCAAGACTGACAAGCTGGACTTTGTAGGATTTATCAAAAGCGTAAGCCTTCACAAGCTTTACAAATGAGTATGATGAGAGTTATTGTTACTGTGTTGTTTTTTTCACTGCTCCATTTTTTTTTCAGTTAAAGGATGTAACCATCACCAATGATTCACTGGAATGAAAAGGTTTGTGTCCATAAAATAACCAATTTTGCCATGTTTAATAAAGCTTTTTGCTTCTTTTAACTTTAAAATTATTGATTTTTTTATGTGATTTCATTTTTGAAATAACAAAAAAAAATCCTTTTCCCCCTTTTTCCAGATCCTCAGAGTTGAGTGAGGAGAAAATTTGCACCTTGATGTAGTTTTTGTGTTAATTTTATTTTTAGTTTGACAATATTTTATGGACTGATTTTATTTTTTTAGTGTAATACACTGGGACATGCTCCAAATTCTGAATCCAAACCAATAATTAAAAAAAAAAGCATTGAATGTAAGAAAGCTCAGATCTTTTCTGTTGTGTGTATTCTCTGCATGAATCCTCTTTAAATGTGAACACATATCAGCACTCTCATAAATAGAATGGACCTCAAAGATTTAGAAACCATAAACTGTAATTCTTTTCTTAACATATAATTAAATAGAAACCTTATATAAAGATCATATTACACATGTTTCTCCATGTGATTACCCTCACATACATATTACAAAAATAAAAAGAAAAGAAAAATAATATATTTCTTATTCATTTTTTAACTCAGATATTTGTTTTAAACAAGTTTTAGGATTCAAAAGCCTCTCATATTATTAATAAGATGATGTATTCAAAAGCACTTCACACACACTTCAATGAAGAGGAGGAAAAATTCCCGTATTAAATCAGACATCAAAGCTGTCTCCCTGTTCCAAAGTCTGCGAGTACTGCTGTCCCTTTTGTTACGTGCAAACAATGAACAAAAACACTATCTAATCTATTAGAAGCCTTTCCTTCATTACAGCTTTTATTTCCATTGTGCTCTTCAAGAGTTTTGCAATTAGGGTTGAATTTATTACATTTCTTTATATATATATTTTTTTCTCATCTTAGGAGTTGTTGATAAACTGCATACATAAAGTAAAGGGAGAAGTAATGTGGTAATTTGACTGCTTTTAAACAGTTTATCTCTTTATATGTCTCTCTCTCTCCTTTATACCCCCCCCATATCCCCATTGCTTTTTGTAAGGTGAAGGTCCACTCAGCTTAACATGTTGAAACAGTAATTCAAACTGTTGAAATAGGTTAATTAGATAGCCTTTGATATTCATACGCAACACATCATAAAGGGCTTCTGTCGTCGTGACAACTGCCACTAATGGAGCCCCTCCTCCACGCTACATAACCCTTCGCTTTGAGAACCTTTCCAGTCTCTTCTGCACTGTTTCTCTCCACTGCTGGGGTAAGTTTTGATCTTTCTTTTACCGTACACTCTTTCATATGGACCAGTTCAGGTATAAATATGTGCTAAAACAGCAACAGCTGACATCCAATTGAAGTTTTAACTTCTTTTGATTGCTTTTCCAAATCTATATATTTACAGATCACCTTTCAAACCTCAAAATATAAACGTTACTTTCTTATACGAAAAGACAACGTGTTTCTACTGAAGGAAAGTGGCTCAAAATCCTGTTGTCTTTAGATCAGCTTTTGTGATAGTGT
Organism: Salminus brasiliensis; assembly: GCF_030463535.1. Lineage (NCBI taxonomy): Eukaryota > Metazoa > Chordata > Actinopteri > Characiformes > Bryconidae > Salminus > Salminus brasiliensis. The sequence continues at coordinate 18,014,521 of NC_132882.1, read as the reverse complement.
TTCACATGCGTGTGTGTGCGTGTATGTGAGAATCAACGGTACTGATTGGGGCCTAAATAATGGATGTGGGTGCAGTCAGAGAGAGAGAGTGCTGTTATCTGATATGTGAACAGACTGTCAGCATGTCTACAGGCTGTGTGAGGTCACTCGCGGAGACAGAAGAGCACAGACTCACCGTGCAGGAGCGTCCTTGTAAGTAGCAGTGTGCATTGTGTCTGTCTGTTTGTCTGTTTGCATGTGTGTATGTGTGTACATACAACTTTCTGCCTGTGTGTTTATCTCTTTTATCTGGTTCACGTCTTTAATTCTGGTTACTGTTTTTGGAAGACTGGAAGACTGTGTGAGGGGGACAAAGGGAGAGGGTGTTGGAATGGGAGCAGGATCCATTGGGAAGCACAAAGGCTGAGACAGATGGCGAACTGACTCTTCCACACAAACTGCAGCTTGTCTGTGGGTGTGGGTGCATTGTTTGCTCTGTCAGAGTGTACTATCCTAAAACCGCCTCCGTGTGTCCTTACAGATGAGGACAGTGAGATGGACAGGCAGAAGCACAGCGCTGAGGACAATCAGCAGGACGAACTTGGACAAAAGAAGCCACGCAGGAAAGACACGCCTGTGCTCAACTCCCCTCCGCTCATACCAGGTACCACACCTTCGCTTCATCATTGTCATTATGCCTTCTTTCAAACTCACCTGTCTTCTTGTTTATCATTTATTCCTATTGACCTTACAGTGCAAGTCCTATTTCTGACCTTTTCCCCCCAGGGGTGAGATTAATGAAAGGGGAAGCCCGTCTGATTCACATGGAGGACGAAGAAAAGGAAGCAAAGAAATAGCTGTATTTATTAGTTAGTAGTTGTGTACGCATTCTTACTGTTTGTCATTGTTTTTGATAGCTTTCTGCATGTGTTCAAGCCTGTCCCAGTGAAGCGTCCGGAAATCTGTGGTTTGTTTTCCATGTGTCAGAGATTTACAACATAGAAATACAAATTTCTTCAAATTTGTTTTTGTTGAGCTTTATTTTATAACAAAAATGCATATTTGGTATATCATATTGTCACTGTTGTAACAAAACCTCTGTTATCTCTGAAATGGTAACTTTATCTAGAAGAAGGAAATCTAAACTGTAATGTATGTATATGTAATGAGGTCATTCTAGTTATTTATAATCATTTATTTTAATTTATTCATTATGAAATGTTCATATGTGAGAGCAGCTGTCTAAATAGTGTTGAAAAAGTTATAAATATAAATGCTGTTTTTACGTTTTCAGAATTTTCAGTGACCGTGACAATACTGGAAAAAAACCTAACACACTATTTAACCCCTTATGCTCTGTGACTAGGAATACTAATCAGTAACTACATTCAAAGCAATGCAAACTGGCTGAATTGTCCCTAAGTTACAACCGTGGAGGGAAAAAGCCAGGAATCATTAAGAGGTTAATGTGGCATTACTTTTGCACAAGCATTTTTTTATTATTTGTGCATTATATTAAGTTAAGCTACAACAGTAATTGTGCTTTAGAATGTGTAGAAGTGTGTCTTGGGAACTTACTGACACCAGGGGTGCCAACATTTTTGCATATGACTGTATATGTATGCTAAATTTCCCCGTTGTGGATCTGGGATGCTGTATAAAATGTATGAGTGCTGTATGAGAGTATGTATTCTGCAGCATTGTGTGGGGTCACCTCCCTCGTCTCAGAGAGATGCACTGTAGATGTAGGGCTTTGCTCCGGGCGTCGACAAGCTTGCTCTCGGCTCCTCTCTGTCTGGGGGGCGGGTAGGAACTGGCACAGTAGCTGGGTCTCTTAGTGTAACGGATCAGATACCTCTTCCTCACACCTGCAACACAGAAGAGCTTAGGGTTAGACCAAAAGAGGATTCCTCGACAATAAAGCAGTGGAGTAGTAGATTGTGGATTCCCGAACAGAACCCTGTATCTCCACTTAACTTTACAGGAGTAAAAATCGTTTTGGTCTCTCTCTTCAAAATAAAGGCTCAGAAAATTCTAAACAAATACATTTAAAAACAGATATATGAGATTTTGACACAACAGCAACAATGTAATTCTATGTATTCTTTCTACCTCATGGTCAAATGTTCTCCCCTCCCCCACTGTGTCTCACAACACTATGTACAGAAATGGATACAAGTTACAGGAAGCCAGGGTTAAAGCATCTAAATAAAGACACAGAGCCATCATCTGAGCCCTTTGAGTTCAGATTTATTGTCACAACAGTGCAATATGGAGCAATCGGAACAAACAGGATCACACCAAAACCTGTCTCTCTTGGTTTGTGATCATTTTCCTCCCTTAATAACAAAAGAAGGAGAACGGTTTTGAGCAGGACATCTGGGAGGAATCTAACTGCATGATTTAGGAGTCAACCTCACAAAAGATACATAGAAATGCATAACTGTATGTCATACAGCGTTGGGAAGGGTGCACAAAACAGAGTTAAAAAAAAAAGATAAAAAACAGGACAAAAAAAAATCAAGATGAACTGAAGAACGTCTAACGGTGCAGTACGCAAGACAATCTGCAGTTTATGGCACTGAGCTATGAAACATCCATTTAATTACATAACTCTGACCTGGATATTCTTCGTCCACATATTTCTGACACTGGTTACTGGTTTAAACTCTATTACGGATAATTTTACCTTTTTATAAGTGTGAGAGTATTTACTCTGACATCTAAAGTGGAATTTGGAGTTTGCTATTACAAAGACATGGAGGTTGACATATGACACACATACGTACAGGAATATAGGCTTGACCTAAACACCTGGCAGTTTGTTAGTACAAAGCAGAACTAAGAGCAGAAAATCATTAAGGCAATATTTCACTGTACCATATTTACTGCTGTTTTAGATTCGAAACAATTTCAACAACAATTTCTTCTTGAATATGTTTACTGCACACTGCATGGCACAACTGATGCCTGGTGGGGCGAGTGGTTTGTAAGCAAACAGAAACTTCATGCTTGACATGCTTTGCAGTTAACACAGGCCTGGCCGTGCTGCATCTCCCCACTCAAAGTAATACTACTCGAAAATATGACCTTCAGTGTCAAGAGAAGCGGAGTGTTTGTATTAGTCATTCCTTGAGATCTGTGAAGTTAAAATAACGCCATACCCAGCTCTGCTTCAACCTCTTGCTGGAGTTTGCTGGTGACCGGACATGAGGAAAAAAATATTTCACTCACATTTAATATGAGCAGAACTGTCAGTGGACCAAGACCATTTAGATGTATGCTCACGACACAGCCTACATAGGTAAATTCAAGACATTTACATCTGACCATATTATTAACTGTCACAGACAGAAAAAAAAAGCTGTATGGCGATGGCTGCTTTGATGCATGGTCACCGGCTAATCACTGAGCACACAGCTAGAAAATAAGCTCGAAACGTATCTCATAACTCGCAGTAAATACAAAGGGTGATTGGCATAGAAATAACTCCAACCATCAGTAAACATTCTATTGAAAAAATGAAAAGAAATACCCGGTCCTATGCTGAGGTCCAGAAGGATCACATGTCAGTGGTGCAATAAAATGAATTTAAGGCAACAATTATTTTTAAGCATAATAAACTTCATTCAAAAATAAAGACCTGCACAGTATGTCAACTCATCGATTCATCAGTTTGTGCGAATTTGGGAACAATGAAATAATCAAAATAACAATCTATCTCTTTGGTCAAGGCAACAATATTTTACACAGTGATTTAGTTAGTGATCCAAAACACCCACAAAAAACACACAAATCAAAAATATAATTCAGACACCAAAAAGAAACATATACGGCATTTGTGCTGTTCTGGTTCAAAATAATTTGATTTTAGATTAAACAATTTAGCTTAACTTACACCTTAATATATAGTATCATTAGTATGTGCTTTAAATTCTATCTTTTTTAGTACATAATATTTTAAATCGTATTTAAAAAACCTGTTTAGACCTCAGAATATGTTCATTCGATTTGTACCTTATTAAATACAACACTTTTTTTTTTTAAAAAACACAAACTTATAATAAACATAATAACACAAAATATCATGGCTTAGGTTTAATGGAGTAGGAAAAGAATTGGCAGCGCATGTGCTTAATCTAACTAATTGCATCATATGGGTGTAATACATTACGTCAATCTTTTTTTTTCATGATTGACAAAATAAAACAGTCTCAGGAAGATTGAGAAGCATCTCCAAGCATATGCTTAAAAAACACAAACAAAAACAAAACAGAAAACCTACAAAGTTATTTCTCTCCATTAAAACTCAATTAAATTGAACGGACCTGGTGAAATAGAATGAATTTGCAATGATGCAAACCATCCAAAAAGTCTACCGTCCATAATTACAGCTATACCTGTACACAGTTGTTTATAAATAATATTTCCTTCTTTATGTACAGAACATACATACAAAGTGTTCAAAAATAAAACTGACTGTTCAAATCAGAAAGTACATCTATTATATTACAAGTCCTGATCAACTGAAAGTTACAACAGTAAGGGCTGGAGTGAAAGGCTATACAAGTCCTAAGAGGCATTGCAGCCTGTATAGAGTTACACGTAACAAACACTGTCTAGTCAAACCAGAGAATTGGACACATGGCCACAAGTTCGGTCTTTATATTTTGAGGTCAGACTGCCCTGCTGAATATAGTAAAATATCTCCATCTCTTATATTAGCTTTAACCTACGTTCACAGGTATATAGATTGTGCCCCTAAATCTACATTATTTGGCAAAACAGAAATAGCAATGTGAACTGAATGCCATTTACAGTCTTTCGAAATGAGCTTATTACAGTTCTAGAACTGCTTCATGGTCAAAACGAGCACACGATGAATGCACTATGATGGAAGTAATATGGGCAAAGTCATATGATTCATCAGGCGACCATACATCCCCTCCTTCAGTGAAGATGTGCAGAAAAAAACCCTTCTCACTATCACTGTCAAATGTAAAATGTAAACCAAGAAAGTCCTGACCAGCATATGTACAGATCGCAATGCATAAAAACCCAGCAGTTACAGAAAGACAATAAAAATAACCTATAATAATAATAACAACCAAAATTAAGCCAAAATTCTTCAAATTGTTCTTCCTCATGATTTAACATTCATCTGTGAGTTCTGCCATGAAAAGAGGCTTACAGTGGGGACTGCAGCCCAGGCTGTGTGTCTGTTCCAGGCTCTCTGTCTGCCCCCCCTCCCTTCTCTGACCAGTGTCTACAGAGCTCTGGAGCACGTGCAACTATAAAGCTGAAGCCTGGGCAGGCGTTTGTGTGTGTTTGTGTATGTGTGTGTGTTTTTGTGTGTGTGTGTATCATCTCCAGGGAGAGCTCAGCTGGGGAGGAAACCATGATGGTCATACTGCCATATGCTCCCTTCTGGCTTCAGCACTAACAGACTCTTGCTGCATCTATGGCAACAAACACTGGCTAACAGGACCCTGTACTGGGTTAACAGTAGGAAAAAAAGGTCTCCATGCTGTGGCCTCTCAAGTCTCATCGCAATGCCAGGCCCATAAACGAAGCCATAAAAGACACATTGGTAAAAGCAGGGAAGAATCAGGCAACAACAACAACAAAAAAGAAACAAAAAAAGTCAAAGTAAAAAAGAAAGAAAGAAAAATAAAGAAAGTAAGTCTGTTTGTAAAAGAAATCCATGTTTTGACCAAATAGGAAGAACAAAAAGAGGTCAGATGCATTCCCAAAACATCAGAGTGGCCACCAGATGGAGCCATGGCGCTGTAGTGCGAGGCTTGCTCAGAGGACGGAGTCCTTGTTGAGAAATGAAAGTGTGGTTAGTGTGCATCGGGCGTTGAGGCAGCTGCAGCCGCAGCACTGGCTGCTAGAGACGTGGGTGAGCTTTCGTGACTGCTGTGCTCCTCCTCTGCATCTGTGGAAAAGAGGAGATATATGGCACGTTTAATGGCATGGGCCCCTGCTCCTGAGCCGCTGGGTGCAGAAGTGCGATGGAAGTGATAGGAGTGTTGTTAGGATGCTGTGAATTACATGATATTATAATAGAAATTCACACACTGAGATGTTATTGTATTACAAGCACATGCAATGTGAGCTTCGATTTATACAGAGAATGGACCCTGTTGTTGTACAGACCATAATGATTGAATGATAGAGTGATGATTGATTGAGCACCTCGAGAAATGTTGATCAGGAATTTGTTAAGCATGTAGATGGAGGGAGGGAGGATGACCTGACTAAACATGCCACGAGCAACATCTGATAGGTTTCTCCACCACAACAAAACAAGTGCATCCCTTCATTTGCTTAGATGATTGGCTGCTACAAATCCCAACTACAGTCTCTAAAGATCTTCTGCCTCAATGTTTGTGGAGAACATATGCAATGTTGACTAGGTTGTTGAGGTATGGAGACCAGATGTCCCATATTAGAGAAAATGCTTTATGGAGATCTCTGATATACGGTCACTTGTACGTATAATCTGGTCTAGTGTCCTGACAGAAATGCAAGCTGGTGAGATGCCACACAGCTTGCCAAGTTAGCATTTTTAAAGCAATATGGGAAGCAAAAAAAAAGAAAAAGCCTGATGTCTCATTTATTTCATTTAAGGAGGACATCAAAACGTTAAAATGTTTTAAAACAAAAAATCCCTCCAATCCAGGCACACTTATGTTGCCACATCTACTTAGTACTGTTATGTAAGTGCTTTTGTTTCTATAGATAGGTCAAAGCAGTAGTCTGCTGTTGTGGTCAATATATGACCATATGTTAAAAAAAACTGCATCTCTTCCATGTGAAAGACATGGAACATCAGATGAAAATGATCCCCTCTAACAAAAGGAATTCATATTTTGACACCCATTGTCCCACCAAATCCTTTGTCCCATACTAGATCATGGAATATCTGGTCCCCCTACTCAAAACGGGGTGAAGAATGTACTAGTTTTACCGTCCGAGCTCTTTGTGCCACTTTCGTCACTGTCAGGTGAGTCCAGCTCCTCTGGCACCTCCCCTGACATTCAGATAAGACATGGGTCACTGCAGAACACACTAACCAACTATACACTGTCCTCACTCTGACACTGCGGTTCCTCTCTCAGAAGCAGAGTCAAATACCCTTGATAGTACAAACCATCTGTCATCAGCTCCACCTGAACTTCACTACTTTATGGCATCTGAACAGCAAAGAGGCATGATAACCACCATTAGTTAGATCACAAATACTGTTATGTGGTGTTAAGTATGTTAAAGGTTTTAGTGTGTCAGAACATTTTAATCAGACTCGCTGTCATATGGAGAACTCCTATCCCCAAAAAGTTAATATAATGATTTTTTAATTCTGAGAATCCGTTTCATTTATCATGAAAGGTAAAGGGCAGCTGGCACTATTGAATGGTGCCATAAAAAAATAAGAAGTATTTTAAAAATTATTAAAAGGTTTTTAAATGACAGAGTCGACCACTGCACTCACTAGATCTGATGTTTAAAAGCTCTGTAGCTCAAAGAAATTGAGAAAGAAAAGATGTTAAACTACACGTACCATTTTGAACTTGCTGGCTATTGTCTGTATCACTGCTGCTGTCGGGCACCTCTTCGTTAGCAGGCTCTGCTTTAGTGTCATTTACCCCCCCTGGATCCTTCTTGCCCTCTGCCTCTTTGGGCTGCTGCTTGGTGGGCTCCTTCTTGTCTGCTTTGGCTTTGGTAGAGTCTGACGTGTCTTTGTCTTGTGATTTGTCTTTTGCATCTTTCTCAGTCTTGTCTTTGCTCTGCGAAGTTTCTGTTTTCTCTGTGTCTGCATGTTCTTCACTGTTATTGTGTTTCCCCTCATCCTCCTCCTGCTTGGCCTTGTCTTCTTCCTCCTTTTTGGCCTCCAGGTCTACAAGAAAGAACAAGCCGTATATAAGTCTTAAGTTCCGACTGGCTTACGTCCAGAGCACGATCATGCTAGGTCATTTTTCAAATCACTGAACTAAAACAATAGCAACCAAAGTTTTCTGTGTCTGGAGACATTCAGCTCGATACACGTTGACACCTAAACGAGTCTCCACTGGCCTGGGCTTTAGGAGGGTCACCTTTGGTTGCCTGAGCTTTCCACTTCTCTCGGTTCTGCTGCACCTCCTCATTCCAGGTAGCCTTGAAGCTCTTGAAGTCAACGCTAAGCAGGGAGGTGCTGCCCTCTGAGCCTGTGCTCTTCACGCTGACACGTTTTCCATCTGATGGGATGTTATTCAAGCTGTGGATGTAAAGTCACATATATAGGCAGATTATCATGAAACCTCCTTTTATAAATTACAGTTCACCATTTAATTATCATCCATAATTAACTCATTGTTCCTTCATTGTATAAGTCTCTTCATCTAGTTCAGTGGATCTTAGTCTGGGGACCCCATGTTCTGCACAGGTTCAGGTATTTCCTGTCTCAGCACACCTTTTTCAGCTACCAATAACCACCATTTAATTACAGCTGAATCAAAAGTCAGCATCTGAAGCATCTAAGAACCTCTGGTCTATGACTTTCTTCCAGTATGCCAGAAGTACACTTAATAGTACTTGTTGTACAGTACACTCACTGGACATTTATTCAGTTCACTTACCTACTCATGTAGGCACCTTTATGACTGGGTAAGTTTGTAATGATGTGATATCTTTCTAGGTGCAATCGTTGTGCTTCAGAAGTACCATATTGTCAATCTGCATACTTATTAATAATATTACTTTCTAATTGCTAAATGTAGCCAAATTGTTGCTTTGCACAGCCTAATATAGCCTAATGATAATTAATGTAGGTACAAGGTATCTAATGTACCTAATAAATGGTGCGTCTTGCCACAGAGCATCAGTGTGTAACTCAAACCAGATGGAAGAGAGCACCATCTATCAAAACTGCATGATCATCTCACAAAAGGAACACCCAGGTTATTATGCAATGAAGAGGGTGGAGAGGGTGTAATCACTTCAGTGCCTTGCATAAGAATGTGAATGCTTGCATTCTCTACGGACAACACGTTACATCTGGAATTTCAATTAGCCAGTGAACCGCTTTGGGAGGACTTTTGTGCAGTTCAGGCAGGTTGAATGGTTGCTACAGAACTGACGAGTGTGAATGGAATAGTGTACAATTAAAGCAGGAAGAGACAGAGAACCTCCCCCAACTCATCTAAGACCTATGTAATATTTAAGCTTCTTTAGCCGGATGAACCACTGCAAACACATGCAGCGACTGAGAGAGATAGAGTGAGAGATGTGTATGTAATCCTTTACCGCAGCTATGATGATGATTATGTGGGTATGTTTATGCGGCAGAATCGTAATGCCTCACTGCATATAGTCTTCTACATAGAGAGCTTTTCATACACTGTGTGTGAGAGTACCTGTGCATGTGTGTGTGTGCAGTAAAGTAACCTGCACTCAGCATGGAGGCCTGTGTGTATGTGGGGGTGATTAATGACCCCCCTGGATAAACCCAGACAAGAACACAAACATCTTTCATAATGTATGACCGTTTAGCTCCTCAGCCATGTGCAAACAGCCACCAGACAGCTAACAACAACACCAATGCGGGTACTGTCTGTCCATACTTAAGCACTTCCACCTCTGAGATAGTGACACCCTGTGACTCCACATGACTCTAATATTGGCCCAAACATGATCATATCGTGCACATCGTCACTCTGAGATGTTTAGAGAATTAAATGAGTGAATGTGCATTTGACAAGCTGCCTGTACAGTAGTTCAACTCACCTGGAGCGTCTAAATCCAGCCAGGCCCGAGCGTGAGGCCTCATCAATGAGTGGCGTCACTATTTTCTCCGTCATATCTGTGAGCACGGTGAAGGTGGGCTCCACAATGAAATCGATAAAGCCTGTGGGTTGGAGAGATAAGAAACAGGGTGTAAGTTCAGCTGTCACTTGGAGAAAAGAAAAAAACTAATAAAATGAACATAGCCATAGGAGAGACAAGCATGTACACTTCTAAAAATGAAGGTGCTTCAAATAGTTCTTTGAGAAATACCACAGAAGAACCAATTTTGATTCCAAAACCAAAAGTGATTCACACTCACACATCTCTACTACAAACACTTTGCTCAAAGAACCACTTGAAGCAGCCTTTGTTTTTAGGAGTGCATCAATGCATCAATGCATACTCACTCACCAATCTGAGACTGGGCCACCATGGTGGACTTGCGGTCACAGAGAGGAGAGAAGGGCAGGCCCAAATCAGATTCTTTATCCCCCTGAAACACACACAATTCTCTTACTATGCAAAGATTGGAGAATGATATGAAATATGATTTACATATTATTGTTGTCACGCAAAAACCTTGTATCTCCAAAATGACTACTTTAAAAAGAAGAGGTCAATGGAAGTCAAAGTAAAAAGACTTTATTTAAGTCATTTTGGAGCACTTCTATTCATTATGCAATTTTCATTCAACAAAAAGGGAAATCTCCAAAAAGTTTCTGTGAGACAGTGACAGCGCCTTTTTGGATGCAAGGTGCCAATGTCATTAGCAAATGTGAATATTTCCTCCAATAAAACAGTCCCTCTAATTATCACTGCTTTGTGATGCCCTGTGTCTCTCTGACAGGTAATAATGCTGTAAACTCAAATTGAAGTTGACCGTTGAACAAATTCATCCTAACTCCTTATGAGAGATTTTGCTGACAGGACTCTTCGCTGACCTTCAGGGGGAATGCTGTGAAGTTGGCAGGCTTGGGAGATAAATTTGTTCATGCTGAAAATGATTTGTTTAGCAGTTTCATTCATTGCTTCTGACATTTCTATTAATATGATTAGTGGCGGTGTACCTGGGAACAGACTGATTAGACATTTCCTTTGCACATCAATGAATCAAAGGTAATTTCTGCATTCCTAAGAAGAGCAGCAGGAACAAAATGCTATTTCATTTCAGCCAATGAGATGTTAATTAGTTTGTCGCATTAGCATAGATATGCAGTTCTAGAATTACACTGAGTAAAAGCCTAAATTGGATCCACTTTGATTTGGTTGGAAATTAAGCTCAATAAAAAAAAAATAGCCTGCTGTTACTGCGGTGTAGGAGGGAAAGCTGCAATCATTTGTGGGTGTTTTTGCACAGTCTGGGCCAGTACATTTTCTTCCAGGGACATAGCTGGCTGGCTATCGATTTAATAGTTTAACTGTTGACTGTACAGTACTGTTCATGATCATCCTTCTTACTTCTAGATAAAGACTGTCTACTATTGCTCTTCTTAGTCTGCTACAAAATTTATATATGTCTTGCCATTCTTACATCAGCAAAAAAGACCACACTAAAGGCTTGATTCACCAAGTCCTGATTTACCAAAAGAAAACATTTCATCAGAATCCTTCATATGAGTTACTGCGAGACCATCATCTTTTCACAAATATTTCAAAATAAATAAATAACTTGAAGAAGTGAATGGATTTCAAAGGCTTAAAGTAGACCTATAGTTTCAGGGTCAGATAAATGAAGCCGTTGGTCAATCTCCTCTTTAACAAGATATTGGGCTGAGATCTGATGAGACAGAGTAGCTGGTGAATATTAAGTAAGTGGGATTATAGAAGAGAGGAGAGGGACTATGATGGCTGAATGAAAATGAGGTAGTATATGCAGTCTGAATAAGATTAATGTGAGTCCATCGGTTGGTTTGCTGTTGTTGATTTTTGAGACCCTACTTTTGCAAGCCTATATTTGAGCAGACAGTAATTGATGGAGAGAGATTTGCTAGTATGCCACTTTACCACATAATCTCAAACTATATTTTAAGGTTTGTTAATTTTTTTCATGTATATTTTTGGATTTATGTTTACCCATATTCAGTTTTATTTATTTATTTTTTTGTTTATTTTTACCTTTTTACCCCTGATGGCAGGTAGGTTACATTGCCACATGCCACAGTTGGTGCAAAGAAAGACATTGCCATCAATGACATGTGACAGTAAATTTGCGTTAAATTATTTGTGTTAAATATGGGAAATAAATCACCTACAGCTAAATCACACAGGCAGTTGAATAGAGCTCTAGAACTCTTTCTCAAGGCCTTTCTTTTGGTGTAGCATAGTGTGCTTGCTTGTCTGGCTAAAGAACTGAACCCCAGTCTGACACAGAGAGGGCAAGGTTGTCACCCACTATGATGTATCAACCAATCTTAAAGACATGAGTTAATGAGTCTATGAGAGCAGAATCCCTCCCCTTTTTGACTTTAAATTATGTGCTGGAAATTGATCAGTTGGTCTTTGCGCAGAAGGCAGCATTACTCAAGCCATCACAATTTATACAATTATTCATTCCTCCTGGAGAAAATAAAGTCTTTAATCAATAGTACATGACAAGTCAAAGTATAATGGCATACTGATATGTCAGCTACTGTTCTGAATCATAACTATGTACAGAGGTCAGGTACTGCATGCTAGTTCCGCTGCCGACACTAATGATATTAGCTTGTGTATGTTAGTGCATGTTACTACAAAGCAAATGTTGTTGCTCTTATGTTTCAACACTCTGAAGAGAAGGTTTAAGACCTGATCCACTATATACACAATATGACTATATATGTAGAACAGCACAATATATTTCATGTCCATGCAAATAATGCATACACTTAACATGTAAGGTGCTTCAAATGCTTATGTGAGCAATACCATAGAAGAACCACTTTTGGTTCCAATAAGGATCATAAATCCCTATTACAAACTCATGAATGGCTCTTCATGGAACCAAAATCGGTTCTTGCATGACATTGCTCAAAGGACCCTTTTTATCACCTTTATTTTTAAGAGTGTAGTTCTGACACATTTGCATTTTTAATTCAGCACTTGGTCTCCAGAATTGCCACAGTAATCTGATATGCAAGTGGAAAGAAGGACAGAAGGACACTGACCTGCCTGAAAAATTCTTCCAACAGAGAGGTGGTCCAGTGGTGGTGCAGATCCCATCTTTTTGCCGGATGGCTGATGTCTGCAGTATGCAGTAACAGGGATAAGGCCTTTGGCTTGTCAATCCTACAAAGGACAGCCAGAATAAATGAGCTCCTCAGAGCACTCAGCACAGAATTTTTTGTTGTAGAAATTCTAACACACTCACGCCTCTGGTTGCTGAAGAAAGTTTTTCATGGCTTTAATCTGCTGGAAATGACAGGACATATCCGTGGCCAAAACCATCTCAACCACCAGGGTCCGCAACTCTCTAAAGACAGAAAGCGTGAGGAGTTGTGTCACTGCTTACAATTATGGATCATAATTAATCAATCATACACTTTGATCATACACTGTATTTCACCTTCCAGTGTATTCTTTAAGAGCAAATGCTGCAAGGTTAAACAAGCTTTGCACAACGTTGACAAAAATTCTGTTTAACCTGACTAGGAATTGTGACTCAGTCTCGGTCATAATACCAGGAAGGATAAATATTTTCCAGTGATATTTGTTTTGTATGTGTTTGACAAATAGTGTAGGCCTGGGTATTATTAGAGCCCTTCAAGCTTCAAATACGGCTCGGCTTGACCCGCCATCCCTTAAGATCTACGGAAGACAAGTGTCCAGGCTTTTTTCTGTCCTGGCACCAACGTGGTGGAACCAACTTCGCCTGGGTGTCCAAACAGCAGAATAGGTTGGGTTTATTCATTTTTCTAGTTTTGATAAACTACAACTTGACAGGGCAGCATTTTAAACTGAACAATTTATTTGGTTTGAATTTCTCTCCTCAACACTTATCTTAACACTTAACACTTAAACTTATCAAACCAAACAGAATTGCTACAAAAGAACAGCTTAGAGGCAGAGCATGCATGGGTCAACTGTCTCCTCTCACCTCCAGTCATCTTTTGATAAGTTATAGAGGATGTTCATCTCATCATCGTCTTGAAGGAGTCGATAAGCAGCACTCACGTGGTGGTTCTCTTGCACCGCACGGTCATTGTACAATATAGCTGCATCTGACCTAATGACATAAGAAATATTATAAGGTATATGTTAGGTTTGCATGATGAATTTTAGATCATAAGAGCTGAAAATGGTAAATAATACCTGGTTTGTATGTGGAAATTGTTAGTGGTCCCGGTGTGTTCATAATCATGAATTGCTGCTGCAAATATCATAGCAAAGATTTCCAACTCTGTCAGCCAGTGCTGCAAAGAAAGAAGCACAGTAGTTGCAAGCTGAGTGTGGAGCTAAAAAATACATCTGTAGAAGCAAATGAACCCCCTAAAGTCATTAATAAGTGAACATGGAACGTGGCCTTAGTTTTGCTTTCTTCTGCTTTCGGTTCACAGGTTTTTTTTTTTTTTTGATGTGCAATACTTTTTACAGTTCAACTCTGATGAAAGACTATCGAGCGGCACAATCAAATCTGTTCAAGCAATAAGCTGGCGTCTCACATTATATCTAAAGAAAATGTACAGTAGCTGTAGAAGCTCTAAAACCTATTTGCCCAGATAGTGTGATCCCTCTCCCTAAAGAAATAATCAGCATTTACATACAAACATGATGTAAACATATGAACCCCTGAACCAATGACACATAATATCACTATCATTCATCAGAATGCCCATATGATGGCAACACACATCAGTGAGGGGTTAATGAGCATGACTCTAGTAGTGTCAGGCCTGATTTGAGGGGAGTCAGGGGGAGATTAACTCCAAATCGATAGGCGCCTGAGCAGTGAGATGAGGTTGGAGTGAAGTGCTCACACTGCCCCCTCTACCCACTGAGGCACCCCTCCACATCCCATATATTCAACTGAAGTCTGTGCTGTCAGCCTTAATGAAAAACAGCAGGATCTTCACCTTCACACAAACACACACACTGTACACTCTAAAATGTAAATTACCAGTACAGAAAAGGTTATATGGAGACATGCCACAGAACAACCACTTTTGGTTCCCCAGAGAACCTTTTAATAGATGGTTCTTTCAATAGCACTTTGTGTAAATGGGATGTGTGAGTGAAGAAGGATCTTTTTAAACATTAAAGTTCCTCCATATGATGTAAATATACAGAAATGTTAAGACAATAAATCAACAGGCTTCTTCCAAAATGCTGTACACACATTTGAAGCAATTCTAAAGAACAATGCAATATTATAATATTGCAAAACATTTAAGCTATTAAAGCTATTTTAAGATCTAAGGAGCCCACATTCTCAAAACAAAAGGTGCTACAAACTTTTGATTGAGTGCTGATATAGAAGACCCACTTCAGTTCTGTAAAGACCCATGTTTGTTAAAGAGATGTGAAGACTCTTCCCTTAATACAAGGGTTCTTTACCAATTAAAATGGGGTTGGTTTTACATAGGGAGGTGGGGTAATGTAATTATCACCAGAGTTTCTCAGTGATTTAAGCCCTGCTCGAATGCGCCATGTCAGTGATTTTTACCATGCACTTACATGTCAGTATAGATATCAGAGCCTTTTACCGTCTGTAAAATGTCAGTGCCAGTCAGTCCTATGTTTTACAGACATCCTGTAGTAAAATCAAGCATTATTTCCTGATAAAAGCTGAATTGGTTATTTTGTCAATTAAGCAAAATGACATACCAATAGGACACTTCTTGTACTGTACATTAAATCAATTAAAAGAAGTAAACTAAGTAAAAAATAAGTTAATTCATTCTAAAATATTACTACTAGTAATATTATTAATAGTGTAAAAATTTGAAATTTTATTTAGACTACATTTAGGAGGATTTCACTTAAAATATTATTTTTTAAATGTATGGCATCACTCAAAGAACCTTTTGTAGCACCCTTTATTTTTAAGAGAGCAGAGAAGCTGTGATGGGCTAGTGTCATGGCTCTGAGCAGCAAGCAGCAAGGTAGGCCAAGCAAGTGACGAGCAGGAACCCAGTACCATGCCTGGTCCTCCTGGCTGTTTCACCAGTTGGACACATCCCTGAGAGATCTCGTCTCTTTTCATTGGGGAGTCGTGCTGATTGAGCTCAGCTGGTATTGATCAACCAAAGTCAGAGCGGGGAAAGACGTAGCATAGAGAGAGCCAGCAGCAGACTGGGAAAGTTACAGAGACTGAAAAGTCTGTGTGAGGAAATGCAGCATTTAAAAAGTGGCATTTATTTTGTGTTTGAGTGTGAAAGTCTGCTGCCCTCTCACCCCCTGCCTCCAGCGTCCTCCTACCTACTGGGGTCACCAGTGTGCCACAGTGGCGTTGAATACATCTGGGAACAATACCCTTCACATGCATTTCTACAGATGACAATATCTAAGCCCTTAGCTGTACTCACCACCATGCCACTCTTCAGCAGAAGGTAGTGAACAGTCTGAGTAACATCCGCTGCATGAATAAGGTTATGGTAGGGGTTTTTGTGTTTGCTGTAGCCCACTTCCAGAGCCTCCACAAAGGACACCAACGCTGAGATGGGGATCTGTAGAGATTATGAAGCAGCACAGAGATGAGATGAAGATAATGTCAATATATCACTCTGTGAATCTGTGTGTCAAGGAAAACTGTGATAGTAATTCACAGGCATGCTTGTGGCCTGGATTCAATTGATCATGGCTGTCCTCACACAACCTGATCTCTCTAAAATGGTCATTTTAAGGAGAAGGAAAAATGCTCTTAACATTTAAATATCCTAACTGTCATGTTGTCAGTGTTTGACAGGAATGTGGCAGAGTAAGTCTTTCACATTGTGTCAAATTTCATGATGAATTGACCAACAGAAACATTTTTCCCCTTCCTGTAAAGTACCTATTTTGGAGATACAAGGTTTTTGTTTTGCAGTGCTGTTATGCTGCTGTCTTGAAACAGTGTTCCAGGATGCTTGTGCTTTAAATGTGCTTGTGCATGGTGGTTGTACTGCTGTGATAAGCCGTCTCTTACAGAGCTTACAGAGCACCAAGTTGTTGGGTCTCTGTCTAAAATATTACCACTCTTGAGATGCCCTTGGGCGAATATAATTTGCAAATCAGCATATTTCTTTAATCAATGATGCAGATTATGTTTAATATGACAAACTGCACAGGGGCTAAAACTGTACTGGTGAATGATCCAACATACTATAAAGCAAAGCCCCAAATTCACATTCACACTTGTCCCCATGTTGTTTAGGTTTATTAAAACAATACCCAATGCTTATTAGATCCAGGTACTATAGAACATCTGAAAGAAGTGAAAGATGTTACCTTAAAGCGATTGATTAAGTCATATCTGGTGAGAAGTTCATAAAATATGAATTTCAGTGCATGATCTCCACTTGATTCATTCAGGGCAAACACATCAAATGACCATGTATCCACATGCTGAAATAAAAGCACAATTAGACAATTAGAAGTTATTATTACCTTTAAGTATATATATATATATATATATATATATATATATATATATATATATATATATATATATATAAAACACAAACTTTTTCTTTGGTAAAAAGGAAAAAAACAAAACAATTCAGTTCATTTATATTGCTCACATTAATACCTTGTCCTTGTAAAATGCTTTTATTCTTGTGTAAACTCACTGAAAAATGAGAGCTCAATGAGAAATGCACCAATAAAAGTGGTCCAAAAGGACTCATAATAAAATCTTGTGACATTAATGTACATTAAAGTTAATAATGGCTACAATTTCAAAGATAGGATTCAGAGATTTTGCTACATCAGTGCCGATATATATTTCTTTAAATTAAATGCCTATCTTCACACACTCAATATGAGGGAAAGAGCAGGAGAGCGAGAGAGAGAGAGAGAGAGAGAGAGAGAGAGAGAGAGCTGAATAGCCCTGACTGAATGTATTCTATGAAAGCCTTATAGGAGCTACTGGCCTCGTTAAATGAATTCCAGTAATAATGTAGGAGAACAGAGCTACACCATGCATGCCTGTGGCTAATTTATTGAACTCTCTCTCCCTTCCCTCCCTCTCTCGTTTTCCCCCCTCGCTCTAAAATAAAGTTCTGTATACTTTTGACAGGGCTGGCACAGTGAACATCTGAAATATGGAGCATTAAAGATTTAAATTTTGAAATTGGAAGTTTTCTTCTGCACTCAGTCTCTGTCAGTGGAGGTTTAGACGGCCCCTGGGGTCCCTGAAAGGGGGGGGGGCAGACTTACGGCAGCACCACAGCTCTATTTCTGATGCGAGAATCCCAAAGAATTAGATCCTCCATTCAGAGCCCAGAGCAGGCAGTGAGATATCACTGCCTAAAACAGTCATATCCAATCTTATTCCCACACTCGGCAAAGCTGGTAATGTGGTTTCACTGGTCAAGATTAGGGATGTGGCTCAAAGCACTGGAACTCAAAGTAAATGATCCTGGCAGATGCAGATAATGCTGTATTGATCTAAATATGATGTCAGAATGTGCTACAGGGCTCTTTCCATGGTAGTGTAGCGGGTGGGCATAGTCATTAAGCTCTAGCTGAAAAGCAAAGCTATTGAGAAAAGATACTGCATAGTGTAAGCTACAACGTCTGTTGTTTATCTATATATAAACCCTCTGCCCTTCTATGCACATCTCATATACCCCAAGTTGCAAAAGGAAAGATCAATTCTGCACTTTGATTGATCAAACAGGTTTGTTTGCATGGCACAGACAGCGATTCTACCATTTCCCCGGTGAGCAGCTATTTTCCATACAAGCTAACAAACAGCACTATGTATATGTATAGTGCATATTAGGCCTTGATCCCCTCGACTTACTCCTCAGTCATTAAACTTCGTATTAAATCGTATTAAGTACCCGCTATACATTATTGAAGTATTCTGAAACTATTAGGGAGTATTTTGAAACATACAGGGACTTTACAGGTGTTTAAAGGTTGATGAAAATTGATCCAATTTCAGAGCTCATGCACTGTGCTGGTTATTAAGGAGGACGCTGGCCAATGCCTGGTCTCTGAGGCCCCGTCAGTCAGCCTGCGGCCCAAACTCGCTAGTACCTTTAGCACTGTTATCACGCTGGGTGGATAGCTTAATCCGACCATGTTGGACGTCCGGCGGTACATCCTGTCAAGGAAAGATAACACACTCCAGTCAGAATGGCTGTGCTCATGAAGAGAGGGATAGAAGTAGAGAAAAAGCATTTTGCTTCCAAAAAGCTATTTTGGTTGAGGCAACTGGAGAAATTAACATTTAAAAAGGAAGTTGCACACAGGGCTGCTACCGGCATGGAAATCATCACACCAGGGTGTTATTGGTTTCTCTATATCAAGCCCCCATCAATGGGTCTAAAACTTCAATAAATCACACTTTGCAATGCAATAGTTCCTACATGAAAACACTTTGAAGGCTTGCGTCTGCTGCCTTTGTGACGTGCTTTGATGTGGCCGCACTATGTGCTCTCAATGCATTTGAGATTAAGGCTGCAAGGCTGCTAATCGTGCAAACTGTGCAAAGAACCGACTTGTACTTGCGATATGCTTGTGAGGTGTCAGATTCAAAAGCTCGACAAACTCAGACCCAAAATGAAGGTACAGTGGTGTTGATGATTTAAGTTCTTCAACAATTAAATATTTGATATGGGTATAATTCTTGCATGTTGCAGATGCAGAAATTCATATTTTGCAGTTGTGCCTTCCCATGTACATACATCTGAACTTAATTATGCTAACATAGTGTTACTGGGTTAGTAAATATTATTTAATACTCTATGAGGCCTGGTTTTCTCACTAGCTTCTATGACCACTGTTACTGTTTAGAGAGGCACAACTCGCCTTTGAGACATGACTTGACTACTTATTTATGCACATATATAGCACTGAATATATAAAGCAAAACTGGCTTTTTCTAGAGGTCAGATTTTCGATAGAATTAAGTCAGGGCTATTCCGGCTCTTTCATTTATGTCCTGGTCCAAATAAATTTTTGAATTTAGTACAGTATTACTAATTAGTATTTTGCTTTCCTACATTTTCACCAACATAGCTAAGTAATTGATGATACTATATAATACAGTATATACAGTAACATATAATATGTAAATTTCCTTACATTTGCTTGTAAATATGTAATGTGTAATTCTGCAGTTTTCAAAGTGTTTCATGTTTATTACAAATGGTGATTTGATTTAGGTAATTTGTTTACATTTGGAAATGTATAGAATTATGAATTTACATGACTGAACTGTTTCAAGTCATTGTACAGGAATAGGTTATGATGCATTAACACAATTCTTGTTAAAAGAGGTGAGCTAAAATACTGTTTTGATGTGACTGCCTTGTGTCGTATTATGCCTATGTGCAACTAGAAATGTTCTAGAAAGAATGGGAGAGAAGTGCCTGTGACTAAAGCCTGTGTTCAGAGGCACTGCTAGCTTTAAGTTCATGGCACTGGTGGTTTGTGGGTTGTTCTTGAATAATAAAAAAAACTTTTCTCTCAGGTGACGGTGCCAGTTCGGGGCTTCTTGCCACCTATCTTCTTTTGTTTAGAAACAGCTTTAATAGACATTCCAGACTTAGATGTTAATCTCTGATCATCCTTCTCAGACTGAGCTCCTGCACTGACCTCCTCAGACATTCTTATTTTACTGTGTGTTGATCAATCCAATGTGTGCTGTCAAACAAGCCTTGGCCTAAGCAAGATAAATGGCATTTGGGAACTTTCTTCACCACTGAATTAATAAGTGGATGTATGTGTATTTTTGACATTTGGATGTTTAATTTTGGCCCTGTGTTAATTTCAGAAAACCCACAAAAAATGTAAACTTGTGCACCAAATTCTTTAATGTTTTTCTTTTCTATTAAACATGTATGTTGAACTTTCGCCCAATACTGCCATGACATTCATATCCATGGTAAGTGTACGCAAACTTCCTACTACAAAATAGAATAGAGGGAATGGAGAGGAAAATAAGTGTTTGCTGAGTTCAACAGTTAAAAGAGTACTCAAGCTGAATTTGGAAGGGCACTCATGAATGCTGATTGGCAAGTAAATAAAGGAAGACTTCCTAAACAAACTAGTGCCATTAGTGCCTGGCTTCCTCCAACCACCTAATCTATAAATGGGTCCAGACCTGACCCATACTTGTTATGCTTGAGGATAACAAGTTTTCAGGATAAAATGGCATTTACCACACACCTCTCTACAAATATCCCAGCCTGCACAGCATGGACAATGCTGCGAAAACGTGGCTTCTCCTCCGATCGCCTCAGCATCAGCCCCATCTGCCGCGTGAAGGTGGAGGCCAGCCAGTCCCGCACCTCTGAGGGCACAGAGTCTGACTGGATGTCACTGAGCTCATCCTCCGTGTCCACCAGTCGCCTGTGGGAGGACACACATGTAGACACAGAGGAGAGGAGGTGATCAGTGTCTGCAGGGAATGACCAAACAACTCACGTCACTCTAAATCACATCCGAGGCAGTTCAAGACAAGATGTCTCCAAGCATGGGAGATCACACAAGCAGCACAGACACAGCGAGAAAACAACAAGAGATGTGTGGTCAGATTAGGATGCTGAACACATGCAGTCATTTACTTGTCTTCCCTCCATCTCATAACACTGAGGCTTAGAGTACGGCTGGCCAGTGGGTTGTTTAGAGAGCTCAATAACATTTATGTTTGCCCCTATATGACTGGCGCACAGCCACATCTGAGTACACCTCCACAACACTGTAGTTGGAAAGGCTGGTCTGATGGGTAACTGATCAGTTGACGCATTTGTTCCAGGTGAAGGCCTTTTGAGACCTTTTCATTTACACCATTATTGCAACACTAATTCAAAGAGCTTAACGCATTGACGTTACCGCGTCTCCTCGATGTACACTGACTCCAGCACAGAAGCTGCATACTCCAGGTTCTTCTTCAGGTCCACAACAGAGGCCTCGCCACGTTCCAGCTGCTTCACAAGACATCGTAACCTGAGACAATCAAATACAAGAACACCACATCAATGAAAAGGGAATAAATGGACAAACACTACCAGTCAACTGTCAAAAGTTTAGGAACACACTCAGTTTTTGCATGGACCAGATTTTCCATCTTAGCAATGACTTTTTACTGCCCACCTGTCAAACCTGCAGCTGAAACTTGAAACTTGGTCCAGTGCTAAGCTGTGCTACCAGCTGTTGTCATGTAAGTTGTCTAACACACACATTGCTGACATTGCTAACTTTTCTTTTGATGCTGTTGTGGATCTCAATCTGTCAGATCTCTTCCTTTACTGGACCTATTCAGTTTTTTCCAGTTTCCAAGAGCCCTTTGATGGTGTAGGAAACTGTACTCACCAGACTCCGGCTTTATTTCTCTTTTTATTTCTATTTTTAATGTGTTTTTAAGGGTTTAAGAGTCTATCTCTGCCCTTATTTAAATATTTACATTATTATTTAGGTTTTAGTTAATTACTTCCTTAAAAACCAACAAACTGCTTATGTTTTTACCATTTGAGGTCACAGCACTTTGCACCATTTCAGATTATTCATTGGACTTAAATGCCAATACAAACTGTGTTCCAAAACTTCTGACTGGCAGTGTGGCTATTTGCAGAGATTATATAAAACCATAAAGGCTATTTCCATTTCCAAACAAAATGTCAGTAAAATGGTCAAGCAGAACTTTAAATGTTCCTCATATGCACAACTTCCTGGTCAGCTAAGACCTGCCTGAGCTACAGCCCGCTGCCACAGGTTACATGTAGAGTAAAAATAGCCCTAATGCACTGTGCCTCCTGGCCTAATAAAGATTGTATGCTGGGTCACGATATGCCACTGCCTCCTGCAAATGTTTACGGCCCATTAGTCAATGCCATGTTCTTCCATACATGAATCTAAACACAACTGGCTATATCCAGCAAGCAATGTTTCCTTATTCACACAAATCAATGACATCAGTGAAGTCCTCGTCATCTCCAAGCAGTTTGGAGTTATAAGCTTTCTGAGAATGTGTACAACAGGCTTAAGTTGCCAGACAACAGTTGTGCTACATATGTAACCATTACACATTGACATAGTGGCTGTGTACAAAATAACACAGCCAATGTATTACTTTTTTAATATCACGTCTGTTCCAGTGATGTCTCCACCACTTAGTGTTTGTCTCGGCACGTCAGATAAACATCTCAGAGAAGCCGTACGTGGCTCTAACTGGATGAACGGTCCGTCTCTGCTGTCAGCCAAAGTGCGTGGTATGCTTTATCACTGTGTTTGAGACTGCTGTGCTCTTGTTTATGAGCTGCATTCAGCCACCCGGAGCTGACGTCTTTGCTGACGTGGAGGCTTGGATCATGGCAGCGTTGAAGGCCCCTCGGAAGAGAAGGGGGCTTACGCGCTGACCCGTGTGATGAGCAACGTGTGCATGCGTACGTGAGTGTGTGTGTGTGAGCATGTGTTTGCGAGTGTGCGAGGCACACATGGGAGACAGGTTTGACCCACTTCCCGCCACAGCTGCTCAGGCCATGCAAGGTCCAGCAGCGTGTAGAGGGACGAGCTGAGAGAGAAAGTATGATCTGAGCGGTTTAGATTGAAGCACAATAACCCTTCTTCAGCTGTATAGGAAGAGGGATAGCCACATATTCTCAACATTGAACATTGAGCCACACATAACTTCAACATTGAAAGGTATATGCTGAATATTTAGGACTTAGAATTTAGGACTTAGAATTTAGGATTTAGGACTATTTTGTAGCTTTTTGGAGGGCTTTGCAATGTCATAAGAAGTCTGGGGAAAAAAATGTTACATTGTAAAGGTGGTCCATTGGGCTAAAATAAACTTTTTCATAGCACACGATATAAGAATAATTCTATAATGAATCATTTATTTGATATGATGCAGGATGCAGAGTTACACTGTTTTGTTATGCTGCCGCTGTTCAGTATTCTAGAAGCACTGAAAAAAACATAAAATGCTATACCTAGCTACATACCTGTGATATGATGCCATTTATCATATTTATTGGACTGGAAACTGTTTGCATTTACATCAAATAACAGTCAGAAAGCTCAACTCCAATTTATTGTTCGCATGAGCCAAAGGTGCCATTCCACATTCCAGCCCCCTTAACTAACTAGTGGTTGTTACTGTATTTGACAGTTGGAAAAATATACTATAAAAATATATATAAAGTTAATATATATATATGTATATATCAAGTTTTAAGTGTGTATCAAGTGGTCTGATTTGCGTAGCAACCCGTATTCCCATAACTAGCAGAGTTTGGAGGTAATGTGCTGCTACCATATTCTCCCAAAGTCACCATAATTTTTTATTGTTTCGTCAGCTTTGATTAGGGCTAGTAAGGCTTTAGCTGGTTGGCTGGATTTATGTAGATAAAAGGTCGGTAAATATATTATATATTAGTTATTATATATTTATACAAATCACTGCATGCTGCTTCTGGACACAAGGTCTAGCAAATATTCACCCCCCCCCCCCCCCCCCACACACACACACACACACAGACACACACACCCTGCACTGACACTTTTAGTTTTATCTTAACGTGCTGCCTGGGCATGAGCCCCCTCAGTGCACTTGATTTAGGATTAAGGCAGTGCATGCACAGGCAATTCTGTGCTCCACCTGACTTGCTCTGAGAGTTACCATGTGAATGGAGCGCTCATGCTCAGCTGAAAAACAGAAGGTCGGAAGCAGGGTTGAGGACGCAGCATTTGAACAATGTTATCAAAATCAGCGAGGCGGCGAAGGAACACCTTCCCCCTGCCGTCCCGGAGGAATTCCCTCTCCCAGACAAACACACAATCAATGCCGCAAGTCAATGTCATCCCATTAGAGGATTAGTACTTCCCAGAATCCAGCCAGAGCAGAAATGATAAGAGAGAAAGTCTTTAGCTGTGTGCGGACTCCGCCATGACTACACAATGTATGACCTTTCTCGTGGAGAGACGGGGAGAGAAAGGCTGCGCTAGATAGTTATGATTAGACTTTAGCTGTTCTCTCTGAGTTTTGAGGGGATGATTAGATAGTCACTGGTGAGGAGGTTTTGTTCAGCACACAGAACTCTTATCATTTTACACAGAGACCTGTGGTTGTGAAAGCCTGAAAGAAGGCGTGAGCATTGACAGACGGTTGATTGAAACCGCTGAGGAACAGGACTGAAGTGTGCATGCATTTAGATGCACGTGTGTGTGAGAGACAGAGAAAGAGAGAGAAAAAGCAAGAGATGTCTTTTCTCAGTATTGATCTACATGGAGCACTCAAAGCCTTTCATGGAAAGTGTGGGAGTTCTTGTCTTTGATAAAGCACCTGATTGCTTTTCATTCGTATTGACTACACAATATGTGACAAGTGCAGTCTCATATCAATTGTAGTAGTGTAGTCCTGTCATAAAAACTCATAAACCCTAACTAAAGGACATGTGTCTCCAGGCGAGTTCTTGCACAGTCAGTGACCTGTCAGCACTTGCTGTGTATGACTAGGCAGCAAATGGCTAAAGATAAAAATTGCAAGCTAAAGAAAACAGTCTCTAGAACTGACCTAGAGAATCATACCTTACATCCAGTTGTTATGGTTTACTAGGCAAATAACATTTCATAAACAACTAATTCAAAAGTGTATATAATTTCTACATTAATAAAATACATTATATTACATCTACAGTTACTTACTCCTGAAAGGGCATAGTATACTATACCGTCACTGTCAGGCAAAAACCTTGTAACTTCACAGACTTTCGTGTCTTCTTATGTTATTTAGTTTTTTACTAATTACTAATTTTGTAAAGCTGCTTTGTGACAACAACAATTGTAAAAGCGCTATACAAATAAATTTGACTTGACTTGACTTGACAGGAGAAGGGAAAAATTTCTTTACTTCTTAAATTCTTCTTATTCTTTAATGGAAATCAATGTATTTTTTGTAATTGCAAAACATTTTTAAGCATTTCAATTGGACCACCTGTAATAAAACTGTGACGCAATGTAAAGAGCAATGACCAAATTCAAATTACACCATTTGAATGTATACCATGGTATAAATATCATATTATGTACATGCGCTTAATAATGATTTTGAAAATAAATGCAACCGAACAGAGCTTTGCTACCATTTACAGAGTTTTGAAAACCAAAGTCAATCGATTAATTGAGAAAATCAGCAGATTAATCCATAAGGAAAATGATCATTAGATAGATACAATATAGCACCTTGCATGCGCCTTTACATGTTTTTTACATGTTTTTTTTGTATTTCATTATCAAAATTAAGATGTTTTTTATATACTTCCATTTTAAAATAGGTTAAAACTGTTTGATGTATAGTAAAGCATGTGTTTATTCAAAAACCTTTTGTTTTCATTTCTTTAAAGGTCATTGTATCTAAAGAAGAAGAAGGAAAAGAAGAAGAAGAGGAAGAAGAAGAAGAAGAAGGAAAAGAAAAATGAGGAGGAGAAGGAGGGAGAGAAGGGGAGAAAGAGAAATGTCAAAATACTGTATAATGTGATACCGTTAAACAGATTATTTTATGAGGCTAGGGTTATATAAATCATTTGTATATATAATCAACTCAGT
Organism: Salminus brasiliensis; assembly: GCF_030463535.1. NCBI lineage: Eukaryota > Metazoa > Chordata > Actinopteri > Characiformes > Bryconidae > Salminus > Salminus brasiliensis. Next base: position 17,988,100 of record NC_132882.1, on the reverse strand, counting down.
TATTGTCAAAGGTAAGTAGCCATACTTAATAATAATAACACATACTCCAGTTTAATGATATACAGTGTAATCAAGTGTAGTCTCTTTCAAGGGGAAACTTTGCATGTTTAAAGAGCTGAGTAATTTGACAATATTTATCGTTATTGTCACAAATTGCCACAATTTGTTTTGTGGATATCATATGTCATACTAGACCACTGACAAACTCTGTATCATTACAAAGACAGCATCAACAGTCTGGAAACTGTTGAGGGCAGAGTAGTGTGTAAACTTCTGAATAGTGTTTAATAGTTTTGATAGTTTAAGGTGGCTCTTTTTGTCCATTACTATCAGAAATAACAACATATATTATTACATATATATCGCAATATTGTTTTCTTTGAAGAATCATTAATCATTTTTTCTATATGATTCACCCTATGATACAATTTCCTATTTACATGTGATGTACGTATAGATGTGTATGCAGGGCATGCAGTGTGTCGAAGCTGTAATGGATCCACACACTGAGTCCTGGTTCTACAGGGACAACAAGAAAATGCTATTATGAAGCATGCCTCTGGAGAGAAACAGTGACATGTGAGCGCCCTCTCCCCCTTCTTCACCTCTCTCCTCTCTCTTTCACCTTTTTAACACTGCAAGGTCACTTTTAATCCATCCTTTCATGCCCACTCCCCCCACTTTCTCCTTTCTTCTATATCTCCCATCAACCTCCCTACTGTTTAGCCTTTTCCTTTAACTTCCTCATTTCTCTCCTCCTATCTCCCTCCCCCTGTGCTTTCAGACCTCTCTTTGTCCTCTGCAGTGCAATGACAGCAGGTAGTGCTCCAGAGTCTCTTGAGAGCAGGACATTTTAACACTCTGGTGCCTTTTGGGAACATCAAAAGTTTAGCAGCGAACTCTACTGCACATCTGAGCAGACAAAATGAACGTAGTCAACCTGAAATCAAAACCTCCTTTTTAACTCATTACCTCGTCATGTCTCAGGTCATATTAAGCACAACTAATCATATTATATCCTTTAAAAAGCAGAACTACTGTTTTTCTTTGGAATATTCAATTAAAATGTTTTGACCACTGTCTTCAGATTTTTGGCAATGACATCCAGATCAAGCACACACACCTTGAGCGATGGGCAGCTACCTCCTAGTTCCTGGGGTGCAATTGGGGTAAGGTGGCTTGCTCAAGGGCACACCGGCTATGACTGTTGAATGCTGTAGGAGAAGAAAGCACTGTTTCTTTACTCTCCCCAACTCCCCTGTTGGTTCATGGGATCAAAGTGGTGACCTGGTCCCAAAGCCCACTTCTTTTACCCTTAGGCCAAGGCTGCCTTAAATAATATAACACCATATATATAATCACCACCGCCTCCTACAATCCCCACCCATCTTTGATCAAAAAATGCAATACCACTGAGATACACACAACTTTATGGAAAAAGCAACTGACTTTGATTAATTGACTTTCAGCTCAGAATCTCAGCTCAGTGATGGCATTTTTTTAGAGAAAACATGAAGGCAGTTCATCACAGAACGAAAGAGAACGAAAATGTCAGGCATTTACTGTAGAGGAACAGTCTGGCAGTGCTCTGTACTGATAGGGTGTAGCATGGCTCATACAGCAGCAGTGTGCTGTACGATACTGCTGTAATGCTGACTAGGCTGTTCGTGCTGACCTTGCCTGGGCCGGTGGGCTCATGCTTTGTAAAACAGCATGCCGCATGCCTCCCTTATGTTCGTCACTGCTGAGGTTACCGTGGCGATGAGGGATGCGGGCTACGTCAGAAGACTGGCACATGTAGGCCGGGACATATGTGCGATCTGTGGGGAAGGGGCAAAACACCTTCCTGCCTCTTAGAAGGGGGAGGGCAGGATCACAAGGGCATGCTGGGAGATAGGTTCCGAGCATACGGGGCTTAAAGCTCTAGCCGGATGTTGCTGGGGCAGGAAAGAGGTGAGATCACTGCTGCCAGTGCTCTACCTCACTACCGATCCCGCAGGGAGCCCAGAGAGAGCAGCACTAAATTGGGCCTGAGGGGAAGAAGAGGCCTGGACTGAACACAGCAATGGAACATGCAACATGCATCCTCAGTCATCCTCCACACGTAACAGACTGGTCACTCTGCAGTTTCAAATATATCAGGCCTACTGACTGGTGAGTTCAAACAAATGAACAACCACCTCACTTTTAGTGCCAGGATTTTTTATAGTGGGTGTTTTAGGGTAGCTAAAGTGATCTAAAGCTGGGATTAAAGCACATACCACATTTGTATGATCTGGATTGAAAAATAACACTATCTATCTTATCAACATATGATGGCAATAACATAAAAGACATAAATTACAATAAATTAACAACCCTGGAAAACTGTCCAACAGGCCAAATTAACAAAAATCCTGTGCACCAACCTAACAATGCATCAGCTAGAGTCTCATCCATCATTCGTTCATTTATTATAAAGCAGTCTCCTGAATAACGTACATACACTGCTTAACTGCAACCATCTGGTAAGCTAACCACTGCCATATGCAGCAGTGTGCAAGTTAACTGAATTACATTACAGTAAATTCAAAAGTAAAAAGATGAAGCATTCTAATCCATTTAAAACATGTTTTCTTCATTTTGTAAACAATGGTAAATCACCGTTGAAACTTTTAAGGACCTAAGCATAGCAGTTCTTAGCACCCACTTGGCACTGCCAGTAAACTTCAACCAAAATACATTCAGTCTGTCCCAGGATTCTGAACGAGTTCACCAAACTAGGTGAATGAAAGCAGCCTTTTTATCAAAGCCATCCATTAATTTTAGGTAGTGGTTGTGAAGTATGTGAAAGATGTACATATATTCAAAACAAACAAGATCAGACCTCCAGACCTTGTATGCAGATAAGCTCATCTGGCCAGCTAGTGGAGGGCATTAGGCTCAGGGTGCATTATGTTTGCAGTATGTTTTTTTTCAATACTATTGCAGCATAGTGCTGTAGGAAATGAAATAGCCGGGATACACATAATGTGTGTGTTAGATGTTCATGAGCTCATCAGGCTTAAACCTGTCCGTGCAGTACAACACAGCATGTAAAAGCTCCATAAACCCTTTAATCAGGCTCCTGAGAGCTGGCCTAAGTGCTGCAATAATCCCCTTTAACTCCAGCCTAATTGGATTCTACCAGAATTACTCATGTGCAAATACAGGCAGGAACAGCCATTGATGACTTACAAAACTATCCTCTAATGCCACTCTGTTACAGGTCAATAGTCTCATGACCAAAAATGAACGCTGGCATTTGATCTGGCTTATTTATCAACAAGGCTGAAATAAAGTGCTCATGGACCTGTCTGCTGATGGCAGCTAATTTGTTCCAGATTTTTTTTTTCATGTTTGTCACACTTAAATGTTTCAAATCATCAAACAAATTTAGATATTACACAAAGATAATACAAGTAAACACAAAATGCATTTAAATTAAGGTTTTTATTATTAAGGGGAAAAATGATTAAAACCTACATGGACCTGTGTGAAAAAATGATTGCCCTCTAATTCTCTGATTGCCAGATCTTGCCATAGACTTCCACAGCTCCCGTGAACTGCCATTTGTAATGAGACTACAATTAGCTAAAACACAATTACCCCTCAACTGATAGGAGAAGCCTATGTTCAGAGCACAAGGTTTGAGGAGTCAAAGAATTTTACACTCAGGAACTTGATAAAATAGTTTGCTGCAGTGGAATTAGGGAGTGTTCATTTATTTCTGCATCAAAATATGTAACGTGGCCGTATTTTGTTATTTTTTAAGTGAAGGTGATCAGGCATTTTACTGTGTCCTGATTTAACTCTCCATTAACAAGCTAACACACAAGCCACACATTTACAACATTTACAGCATTTGGCTGACCCTGTTATCCAGAGCGCCTTACAATTGTATTATTGGGTAGGTAAATGTAGTGTTAGGAAACTTACCCCTGGATTTAACCTGATGCAATGTGGTGTGCTTGCTCTCTTAGAAACAATGGCTCCTAACAGGTTCTTGGCTTGGAAGTATGGTTCTAGAAATGTTATTTAGAAATGTTACGCATCTTCTCATTCGCACATCTGATTTACAAAATGGTCCTTTAAAGAACCGTCCACTGAACGGTTCTAAAGTAGTTACTGTATAACACTGCTCAGAGTACTTACGTGTAAGCATTCCACATAAGAAGAAGCACTGTTTCCTAATGATGAGTAATAATAGGAGTCAGGCTCTTGCTCTTTAGCTGAGGCACCAGCAGTACGGCTACGGTTTGAATGGTATCAGTGCTGAGTGTACAGCAGCAGCAGCAACAGGGGAGGAGACGCTATTCTTTCCCCCACTCTCATACACAGTCTGTGCCGCCTGATTCATTTAAGTACTCAATTAGTGAGATAACAAGCTGATGAATGGAGCAAGGGGGTAAGGGGGTAGACTGCAGAACAGAGGGAAAGCTCAACAAATGCCAGAGTAGGACTGAGAAACAGAAAGGAAGGAAGACAGGGAGGGTGAGGGTTGGTGGTGGGGAAAATGTCCTCTCTCAGATCTTCTGTTAATTTACAGTTAATGAACTTGTTGATATAATCTTGACAAAAATGTTAATTGCAACAAAAAATTGAGAGATTTCACAAGCTTATTACCACATACAAACACACACACACAAACGCTCACTGAAAATTTTGCATGTTTGTTGGTAGAAAGCTGACTTCCTGTTAAAGGTAACAATAAACTGAATCTATTGAAGGCTTTTACGAGTCCTACTGGAGATCTTGTTCGTGTAGCAATCCATATTCCCATAACTAGGGTGACCAGACATCCTCTTTTTCGCAGTCCTCTTACACATACCAGAATCTACATCAACCATTGGTCAAACTGCTTAAGTTCCACCTTCTCATTACCACTATTGGTCTACATGTACTTGCTTCTACATGCAGCCACTGGTCAAACTGCTTCCCACCACAGACAATTGCCACAGCCTAAAAATACCTGAACGCAAATGTATACACAAATGAGTTTGTCTTTACTTGATGTTTTGGTTTATTTTTATTATATTGGCATGAAAATAAAAATGATGTAAAGGGTGGTAAAAGTACCCTTTACAACTTGAACTCAAGTTGAAATTAAAATAGGTGATTTGGCCATAAAGGCTAATAAGGCTATTTATTAGTGTTGGTGAATGAATAAAATATTCTATATTAATGTTCATTAAGAAGCTTGCATGATTTTAGAGATATTAACTCCCTCTTACCCTCATATACACACACTACCATGGTCCATTAAGTATGGTTACCCTGCTATAACTTACAGAGTCTGGTGGTGATGTGCTGCTCTCCAAAACCATCGCATTTTCCTTTCAACATTGCATTTTAATGTTTTGCCAGCTTTGACTGGAGCTTTCGCTACTGAACTGGGAGTATGTACATTTTGAGGGTGTAAATCTAATGATTCAAGGCTGTTCAAAATAGTTGTAGTGCTTTGGAATTAGCCTGGTCTGTTTCTGGAGAGTAGATAAAAGTGTTTAAGATTCACGATATGTCAGTTCAGTGTAGATTACCTTTTTCATCAGTTTAGTTACCTTCTGTCCTCATTGTTATAGATCATTTCCTTTTCAAATAATTTCCTATATAGTGGGAAAAAAAAGTATTTAAGATGAAGATGAAACGTGGCTGGGTCTTTCAGCATGACAATGATCCCAAGCACACTGCCAGGGCAACAAAGGAGTGGCTTCGTAAGAAGCATTTCAATGTCCTGGAGTGGCCTAGCCAGTCTCCAGATCTCAACCCCATATAAAACCTTTGGAGGGAGTTGAAAGTCTGTGTTGCCCGCTGACAGCCCCAAAACATCACTGCTCTAGAGGAGATCTGCATGGAGGAATGGGCCAACATACCAGCAACGGTGTGTGCCAACCTTGTGAAGACTTACAGAAAACGTTTGACCTCTGTCATTGCCAACAAAGGATTTATAACAAAGTATTAAGATGAACTTTTGTTATTGACCAAATACTTATTTTCCACCATTATTTGCAAATAATTTTTTTTTCTCATTTTGTCTCTCATAGTTGAGGTCTACCTATGATGTCAATTACAGGTCTCTCATCTTTTTAAGTGGGAGAACTTTGGTGGAATTGGTGACTGACTAAATACTTTTTTTCCCCACTGTATGTATTAGTATACCATTAGCATTTTTAGCATTTTAGCATTTTAATAATGACTTTTTTAAAAAGTGAAAGTGGACACAAATAGCCCCACTGAGACAAGACAACACATGTTTACATAGTTATAATCCCAACAGTAAACTTAACAGTAACAGAAAACAGTACTTAATAGACATCTATAATTACAGTGTATTTTTTCCATGTGTACATTTTCAGTGTATTTTAACAATGCTGAGATGATGGCAAAATAAAGAAAACGATGGATGACAGCATCCCTACATATAAGCAGCACCATGCTGGAAGATGTTACTCTGTTAAATATGAAACATTTACCCCCTCTAAACACCTAGCAGCCGGAACAGCACTAGCTAGACACTTCGCTCTTAATTCATGCCAGTTTGTGTACTCAAGGACATAGCGGGGGTGTGATTCAAATCCAACCTCTAGCACTGACCTCTGCACTGAAAGAGTTTTTTTCCCTGCCCGTGTGCCACTCTGGAGCCCACATGTAATGCCATGGCTTAACTGCAGGCTTAACTACAGAGCCCCTTTAGTATAGTATACTACTGCCCCATCCTAATCCAGTCACATCAGCCACAAAAAAAACACTCCCACACATCAACCCACTCACCCACCCACACACACGCATACACACACATATAAATCCAGAAGAACAAACCATTAATGAAACATTTATTCATTCCACACATTTATCACTAATTGAATCAACAGTGTTTCAAGCTGCCGAGCTGTCAACTGCTTTTTTTATTATAGCAATACACGTCTGTGAGACATGAAATATTACAATACGTCAGTGCTGATAGTCCCCAAAGTTGAATGTGTCAGAGCGCTGTAAAGTCTAGGTTCGTTCATGTCAGAACTGTGTTCATCACTGTACAAATGCCAGGGCTGAATGTCACTTATTGTTCAGAGTATCAGTTTATGCTTATGAAAAAAAAATGCAGAAAAACTGATGGACTTGAAAAACAGAAACTGAACTGAATGATAAGTGAAAACGATTTGTGCAAGAATATAATATAGATATAGCATATAAAATATAGTAGGTATTAGAAGAGGGGGAAATGGAAGAAATGGCTAAAGATGGAGAAGTCTTCTTGAAACCAAGATAATTCTAATTCCTAATTTTCAAACATGGGCTTTACCTGGATTAATCTGGAAAACATTCCCTGTAAGGTTGATGTAGAGATTAATGGCAATGTGTACAAGATCAACATATAGAAGTAAAACATCATTTAGTCTGGCAAAACTGAAACAGACTGTCTCGCTGCACAGTGTGCTTATTAATTGCGAGATTTGGAAACACTGAAACTATACTCGTAGAATACCAATTGGCCTAAAATCAACAATGCATTGAGTAAATGTTGAGTTGTCTGTTTTATTCAGTCATATTCAGTCACAGTCATACACTTTGCATATTGTGCCAAACCTTGTATCTGCAAACTGGCAGCTTTACAGGAAAAGGAAAACCCGTCTTAAACATCAATGGACGTCAATGTAAAATGTAAAAAAAAATTAAATAAAATCTCCTATATCATGAAATGTTGACACAATATAAAAAACAAAAAAGTCACAGGCATTTTATTGCATGACAGCAATGATATATATGCTATATGATATCTAAGTCATTTTAAACAGTCATACTTCCAAATACCTTAGTTACTTCCTGACCATATGTGTGCAGTTGTATTATTGATCTGACAAGGCCAAAGAAGGTCTTAAGGTGATTCTAGATGTGGTATTTGTATGTAGAGTCTGGTGCTGTTATCTCTCAACATGGAGACCAATGGCATATCAATAAAGTCAGCCATCTAAAGGCTAGAAAAATCTGAAAAAATCAATCATTGACAGCCAAAGCATAGGGCAAATCAAGGACACATTGGAGGTTTGATTTGAATGCAACCTCCAGCATTGATCTAAGGTGCTATCTGATTTTTTTTTTTACTGCCGAGATCAGCAATAACATGCAAACTGTCTGAATAATACTTTCAATCATGAAGAAACTGTTCAAGACTTGAAAACAGATCATAAACTTCAATTTAAAAAGAACACACCAGCAACACATGTTCTGGGACAAGGATGTAGGACAGGAATAGAAAAATGTACTAATGTTTCATGAGAATGCATGACTTGAACTGTTTATGATTCAAAACATGCCATCTTACTCATGACATGACTGTATGTATGTCTGCCAAAGGAGCTGGCTCACATGTTTTTGTTAATAATGTGATGGCAGCAGTAGAATTAATTCTGGAGCACACAAAATGTCTTAACTGGCCAAATCCAATGAAGTGACTTCAAACTGAGTCTTGCAGTAAGGCAATGATCTGAAACAAACTACAAAAGCAACTACAGCCAAAAAGTAAGAACTACAGGCACTTTGTACTAGTGTTCTTAAATGGTCACCCGACCCAATACCCAAATACTGAAGCCAAGACTGAAGCTCCTAAAGCCTCTTGCACAGCATTATGACTGAAAGATACAGTGTGTGCAGAATTATTAGGCAAGCTGTATTTGAAAGGATTCTTTTTATTATTGAACAACAACTATGTTCTCAATCAACCCAAAAGACTCATAAATATCAAAGCTTAATATTTTTGGAAGTTGGAGTGTTTTTTTTTTTTTAGATCTGGATATCTTTTGTATATCGTTTGTGCAGGTAACTATTACTGTGCAGAATTATTAGGCAACTTAATAAAAAACAAATATATACCCATCTCACTTGTTTATTTTCACCAGGTAAACCAATATAACAACACAAAATTTAGAAATAAACATTTCTGACATTCAAAAACAAAAACAAAAACAAATCAGTGACCAATATTGGCCACCTTTCTTTATTTCTTAAAGAGTCTGTCAGTTGCTTGATCTGTTTACGATCAGCATTGCATGCAGCAGACACCACAGCCTCCCAGACACTGTTCAGAGAGGTGTACTGTTTTCCCTCCCTGTAGATCTCACATTTCATGAGGGACCACAGGTTCTCTATGGGGTTCAGATCAGGTGAACAAGGGGGTCATGTCATCATTTTTTCTTCTTTTAGACCCTTACTGGCCAGCCACGCTGTGGAGTATTTGGATGCATGTGATGGAGCATTGTCCTGCATGAAAATCATGTTTTTATTGAACGATACCGACTTCTTTCTGTACCACTGCTTGAAGAAGGTGTCTTCCAGAAACTGGCAGTAGGTCTGGGAGTTGAGCTTCACTCCATCCTCAACCCGAAAAGGTCCCACAAGTTCATCTTTGATGATACCAGCCCATACCAGTACCCTACCTCCACCTTGCTGGTGTCTGAGTCGGAGTGGAGCTCTCTGCCCTTTACTGATCCAGCCTCGGGCCCATCCATCTGGCCCATTAAGAGTCACTCGCATTTCATCAGTCCATAAAACCTTAGAAAAATCCGTCTTAAGATATTTCTTGGCCCAGTCTTGACGTTTTATCTTATGTTTCTTGTTCAAAGGTGGTCATTTTTCAGCCTTCCTTACCATGGCCATGTCCCTGAGTATCGCACACCTTGTGCTTTTTGATACTCCAGTAACGTTGCAGCTCTGAAATATGGCAAAACTGGTGGCAAATGGCATCTTGGCAGCTTCACGCTTGATTTTCCTCAATTCATGGGCAGTTATTTTGCGCCTTTTTTTTTCCAACACGTTTCTTGCGACCCTGTTGGCTGATTGTTCGGTGATCACGCTTCAAACGTTTGGCAATTTCAAGACTGCTGCATCCCTCTGCAAGACATCTCACAATTTTTGACTTTTCAGAGTCCGTCAAATCTCTCTTCTGACTCATTTTGCCAAAGGAAAGGAAGTTGCCTAATAATTAAGCACACCTTATATAGGGTGTTGATGTCATTAGACCACACCCCTTCTCATTACAGAGATGCACATCTAAATCTAAACTAGCTAACCAGCTCAACACAACAAAACAAGGGTTAATTTATGCAGTTAACTATGGTCAAGAGACGCTATATAAAAAATATCAACTTCATGTAAATGACCCCCTAAATTAGCTAACATTCTGCTCTTCAGCTACATGGTCACTGCATTATTTCAAATCCAATGTACTGGAGTACAGGGACAAAACTAAGACCTGCATTCCTGTCCATTTCATATAAACTAAAATTAATCTAAATTGAACTATAAAACTATAAAAGAAAACTATAAAAAATATATTGAAACCCAAGTTTCTAAAGAATCTACCTGTACAATGTACATCCTGTGTCCAGGCTAGGCTCTGGTAATCAATGTACAAAGAGCTAGACAAGGTAAAGAGCCCTTCTCTAGGCCTGTGTGGAATAGTGATCTCAGGTGGAAAGAAAGACATCATCTGAGGATCCAAGCACTGGCTGTCCTGTGATGGACGTTCTCATCCCCTGCTGACCTCTGGAAAAACAAGATGAGGAAGCCAGTCCCATGAGACCAGGTCTCTAGGAAATGCCAGGCAGCCTATCTTTTTCATTGTATCCAGTCTGTCATATCCTGTGGTCATGTCTCTAATCCATTTGGACCAGTGATAATAGCAAGTGGTGGCATTACAGTGCTTGTGTACCCATTACCCACTGTCAGAGATCATCTAACCTTCCACTGTGTCTGTAGGCTAGGCTTTCTTGGGGTAGGTGAATGCTAGAGATAAAGGCTTCATTGCAGTTTTGTTCACCATATATCTAATTCATCAGATTTTCTATAAATTCAATTTTGCCATCTAAACCCAATGGGTCATGTCATAGTGGTATGGATTAGATATGGACAAATCTATGTGGATATGAAAAAAAATATATCAGCTATGCATCAGTATCAGCAGATAGCCAACATATCTGACTGCCGATTGGTAGATTTTTTTCTACTTTAGCCGATCCTGAGAGTTGATCAGATCAAATTCACGATTTAAGAATTACAGCAGCTCTGCGTGTGGCTCCTTGGTCACAGGACACTGCAGTTTTTTAGTCTGAGGTTGCACATGGCTGCGGAACACCATTAAAGCCAGTGTTTGTCCTCCACTCTGTGCCCTGGCTTCATTCTGTCAGTCTGGCTTTTTTCAAAACCATGCAAAACTGCTAACAATAATGACCTAATTTAACCACGACGGTATATACAATTGCATATAGCCGCTAAGCTCAATCAGTCAGTTGGTTTCGCCCCCAAAAATACTAGATATATTGAGCCTTATCGTACTGGTTTCCTATTGGATGTTTACATATAAGAAATAGTTAATGCAAGTTAATGCAGCTTTTACTGAAAAAATCACGCTGAGGAATAGGGGCAGAAATTGAATAGGTATTGATTAAAATAATTTGTTGGTGTGGCGCAACAGATAATACCACTACTTGCCAGTGAACTACCACACCAGGGTTCGATTCCCAGTCTGGGTGACTATGCTGCGCTACACCAATAACAGTCCTTGGGCAAGACTAACACTACAATGGCCCACATCTGTAATATGCGTATGAGGAAAAAATGTCGCTCTGGATAAGAGTGTCAGCTAAATGCCATAAATGTAAATTACAATGACTAATTAATCAAAATTTACTAATCTACATCTTTGGCCAAGAGCTAGATAGGCTTCTACAGTATGAGGTCAGCTGCTGTGTCTTTTCAAGCCATGCAACATCACAGAGTCACTCAAGGCAGTTTGAAGGACAACGTGAACCACTTGACTTGATACATGCCAATGTGGATTGCTAACAGAATCAGATATCCTGAGGGGGAAACTGGCCGCTATTGGCAACACTAAAGGCACAAGTTAGTCTATATCTAAAAGCTGAACCTGAGCTTTATAGGTAGACTTTTGTGATTTGCATTTTAACCAAACAGAGCAAAAATGACATTATCAATATTTCACTCTACATGAATTTAAAGGATACATCATTCTAGAAGCCATGTGACAGACCATGGCATAACAGTGATGGGCAGTGATATACAACAAGTGACAGCTGACCAAGAATGAAGGACTATATCTTCCCAGTAAACAGCAGAGCTATGACGTACAGTGCGGATTTTGAGCAAGTTCCACTGTGTATGCATTACATATAAATATTTATTTTGTCCATAAAGTCATACTTTATAGTTGGTAAGCGTTGTTTAAAAATATTGTACAAAAGTATAATTAAGTTAAAATGTAATCTCAGACAATAAACATAACCTAAGATTTTCATGATCTACTACTAATGTTGTTATAAGCAGTGTCTATTCTAACATTTCCATTCTCAGTATTGAGTGTGATCGGTTGATATAGATTTTTGTTGACAAGATTACTGACATTAGAACTAATATTTCTGCTCCTTCTACATGGATACATTCCTTCCTCGCTGCAACTGATATCTTCAATCAGCTTACTCCCTTCTCCTTAAAAGAGTTAGCAGAGATTGTGCAGCTTTTGCATCTGAGATTGTGCAGCTTTTGCATATTCATATAATTTTGCCCAACCATGAAAATGACTTTTGTTTTACACATTTTACACTACCAATTACCCAACCCATACATACCCCCACCCCTAGGGCGTACCCCCACCCTGGTAAGGGCGAACTAGCACATGTCCACTCCGTGGCGTGTGCAGTAAAGCCACTCATTTTTTTAACTGCTGCCGAAGCACCCAAGCGTCTGGAGGGAAGCACTGCATTCCCGGCTCCAGCGCACCCCCCTACAGATGCCAGCGATCTGCCTCAACTAAGTGATGTTGGGGGAGAGCGCCATCTTCCCACCCTGGAGAGAGCAAAGACAATAGTGCATGACCTATTGTGAATTCATGTGAATTCGAACCAGCGATCCTCTGATTATGGTGACTGCACCTGGACCACCCGGGGCCCGCTTAATGACAAAATGTCATTAAAATGTCATTTAATAAAATAGCTATTTATTTTCATTTTCATGTGAATAAAACTTTGTATGTTTCATGTTTAGCTTTTTTTAATATGGACAAAATATCAGGACATTCACTCTTTCTTCTGAAATCAAAGACATTAAAAATGATCCTGTCTTTGTTGGAGTAACTGTCTGTACCAACCAGGGAAGACTTTCTACTAGATTTTGGAGCACTGATGTAAGGATTTAAATGCATTCAGCCAAAAGAAGATTAATGAGGTCAAGATGAATGATCAACACCCAACCTTATCCCCAACTCAACCCAAAAATATCAGATGTAGCACCATCATTCCAGAGAACACTGTTCAACTGCTCCACAGCTAAATGCTGGGGGACTTTATACATCTCTAGCCCACACATGACATTAGCCATGGTGCCAATAGGTCTCATATTTATTTGTTTCAGAGAGTCCTATTCTGTTGGCAGTACTTCTCCACAGGGACTAGACAAGCTGTGTGTATGCATATGCACATCTGTGCCAGCAATGGGTGCAAGTTAAATCAGCTGAATGCACTCATTAGAAGGGGTGTCCGAAAACATTTGCATTTGGTTTAATATTTCATTGTGAAGCTTTCTGTAACTGCTTGGAAAAAGTAATATACAAGAAAAGTTTCCTTACTTACTGCAAATGTTGTTTTCATCAGTTAACATCAAACTGCTTGTTAACCTCTGGGGCAGTCACTGCAACATGAATGCTTAAAAATTGCAGGGATAAGTAATTTTGTTTTGTTACACCCAATTCACACAAAGCAGAATCAGTTATTTTGCAAATGATAAGTCATCAGCCAGTGTTCATAGTGAAGGTGACAGCTGGTAATGAATAGGGTTCTTGGCAAGTGTGACTCAAATGTGCTTCAGATTACAGCTCTAATGTTGACTTTGTCTGTCCTTCTCAATTCTACCTATTTATGAATGACTGTGCAATGAGAGAGGGAGACACAGAGGGAAATGCATTAAATATTCACCTCACAATTTAGCATGGTAACACCTGACTGGTGCTTTGTGAATTTAGATTGAATGCTCTTAATTGATACAGGTTCAGGAGATGCTGCGTGACCAGTCAGGCCTCACCAAACCCTCATTTATGTAAATGTAAGTGTTAACCCCCACCCCCCACCTCCCCTTCCCTTCAATTTTCACCTTTCTCTTTCTGTCTTTCTCTTTCTTCTGAAAATCGCATAATAGAGGTCACACTGGCCTAGTGGTTTTCTATTTCAGCGTTCTGCCACAGGTTTTGCAGAAGATGCTCTTCTATATGCACACATTGTTCAAATTTGCAAATACATAAGCAGTACAGTGTGTGAGGAAGTACTACTCAGAGCATCTTTAACAAATACAAATACTTTATTAGCATACCCATGCAGCCAGTGATGACATCACAACATGCTACTGGCTGTTCTAGGAGACCTTGAAACCTTATTCGTATTGACTCATTTCATGCATCTTTACTAATCTTCACAAATAAAGGTGCTACTAAAGGTTCTTTGAGCCATGCCATAAAAGAACCAGTCCTGGGTCCATTAAGAACCCTTTTTGCTCAATTGTAAGAATATGAGCCACAGATTGTGATGACTGGGCAAAATATTAGGCATGTCTTGTGGAGTATTTGTGGGGCACCTAAGGGTCATCTAAATAGACTGCAAGACTCTTGGTGCCGGATATCATGGGATGTCTTTAGAGTTCTTGCGGAGTCCACGCCTCAAGTGGTCAGATCTGTTGTGACAAATTAAGGGGGACCTACTGAATATTAGGCAGATAGTGCTAATGTTGTGGATTATCTGTGTACATTTGACTACCACATGTACAAACCTTGTGTTTTCAAATAGCAACATGGAAGCCAATGTAAAAAAGATTTGATCACTTTCTCACACTGGAGTATTGAACGATAGGTGTTAAACAGGGCCTAGGAGGCACAGTTGCACATCTTCTCCAGAGAGAGATGGAAATAAACTGGATTCCATGCAACCATGCCAGCTCTTCCCCTCCCAACCAGAGCACACATAGCATGACCTGGCCCCCTGCTCTGTTCTTCACAAGGTTATCATAGCAAATGCACTCACCCAGAAAATGGGCCCAACATTATTCTGATTCCATTTCCTGTAAGACTGGGATTTAAATGGAGCCGGTTTGTCTTCGCTCCCCTACCACCTTCTCTCACTGCAGCCTTGGTCATTTCATGAAACAGCTTCTGTGTGTGTCAGTCTCCCACCATTCAGCAGGGTGATATTGCCCAGCTCTAACAGCAGCTGGAGAAGCGCTATTATCTCCTTAACTCCTTTCCATCTCACACATTCCCTCACTCCCTGTCTTTCTGTCACCCAATGAGCACTGACCGGTGAAGAATGCCCACAGACATAAATATGTGCGCATGTATGTACACACAGAGCTCTCTGAGAAATGAGCAATGATGTGTGAGTATAGTGGTGGGGGATGGTATAGGAGTTGAGTGAGTTGGAGTTTCAGTGTGTGTGTTCATCATACCTGACAGATCAGTTTTCATTCAGGATTAATAATGACAGCCCCTCTCAAGGCTGTGACGTTCTCAGCCCTAGCTGAGCTCATACGCAGAGCGTGTCAAAATGCCAACTGTAATGCACACACTTCAAATGCCTTTGCAAAGTTTGACAAACACAGGATTCACACTCGACCTTTTAAAGCTGATTACACCACTGCTGTATGGAACTGGGTCGCTCTATTTAAATGCTCTTTTCTAATGACAAGATAGAAATACCTTGCTAATAATACCAGCATTTAGATGAAGTCAATCAATACTTATGGACTGTCCAGTTACTCAAAATGAAGGTCTCCCTTAACCCCTTAAAAAGCCTATGGGCTGCAGGCGGGCCAAACGTTCTAATACAAACTTCAACTAGCAAGGAATAGCCCCAGTAGTTTCTGCAGAAGTCCCTGTAGTTACTAAATAATACACCTTAGAGTGTAATAAGCTCAATCATGAAAAAACATCAAAACTTGAATTTGTTTTGTAGTGGGCGGACTGTCATCCAGCAACACAGCTTATTCCAACCAGCTTCTCTTTCCTGATTCAGAGCAGTTTAACATTTGCAGTCATTGACAGACAGATGGGTTAACATTTATTGAAAAAACAATGCTTGAGTTGCAGCGCTCCTGTTGTCTCAATTGTTTGGTGTAAGTTGTCAGGATAGCTGTCTTTTTCTCGTCTGGACGTAAAATCAACCTATAGTGTTTACTATCACAAGTTTTTAGGTTTGGCTCGTTCAAATTGTCACATGGACATTGTGAATAACCAATAAGTCAGCTCTCTCCTGCACCAATCAGGAAGCTGCAAAACACATTCACACACAAGGGCAGCTGTGACCTAAAGCTGCTTCTGTTTCTATTCCATTGTTTAACAGTTTCTGCTCTTGTAATTTTTCACCAGGAGCGTGATGGAAAGTAATATTAAAAGAGAGTGTCAGCCATTAGTATTTTAAAAGCATTAGTATCAGAGTCTTTTCAAATACTTCTATTGTAGGGTTGGTATAAATGCCTAAGGTTTAAAACAAGCTCCTCCAAAATCCTATCCTAATGATGTTCTAATCATCTGCAGCCGAAGTGCTGCACCTGATTTTAATTTTAGGCATTCTGAATAGCAATAAATGTGGGAGTGTTTCCTCATAAGAAATTGCATTTCTATTAATTACCTTTTTGATTTCTGACAGACAGTTGAAGACAGTTTGTCTGTGGTATTTGTTTAGTTATTACCTCTTTATCTCTTAATAGGAAAAAGGAAGATTAAATGTCCATATGATCAATTTAGACATATAGAAAAACTATAGTATAGTTTTCTTGAGGTGTCTTAATTTCTGACTGTATATAAATACATTTAAATTTAATTCAATAAATTAAACTGATTAAAAGTTCTAAACTAATTAAAAGTTTTTGCTAAAACCCAAGGAAAGGATAAGACATGGACATCTCTGAATGGAACATGCAATGAGGCCCTCTCATTTGCTCAGTGTTGCTGAGCAAAAGGGTGTCTCTGTTTACAGTGCAGGTAAAGTCAATGGGCCCGGTGAGAAATAGTTGGCTGCAGTTACCCACATCTTCTCTTCTGAGGTAAGCATGGAAGGAGGTGCTCTGTTCCTCTGTAACCGTGGAGACGGGACCAGCTGCAGTGCGTGGGAGCGGAGCCAGTGATTGTAACCATGGGTGAAGAGTTTAATGGGCGTAACAGCATACCAATTACAGCTCCTCAGTGGTTAATGAATGCTAAAAAGGGATTGGCCATGGTGGGACACATCAAAATATGAGTGTTGTTTCATTTGGGGCTACTCTCATAAGTGCACTAGTGCAGTGGGGATCTAGGTCTCTTGTCCACTGCTACTCTGATTCTCTGAGTGTGTGATGCTCTGGTCTGGTGGTTAGAGAGGCTGTGTGAGATAAAGCAGGTCTGAGGTAAGAAGGGCATGGCTGGGGCACATCCATCTGCAGCCCTGCGAAGCTATCTGACCTGTGGGGGAGCCCACTGAGGGACTGAGATGTAGTAAGGCAAGCCTGACTCACTCACTAGCCAGCATATGCCAGCAGTTACCGGCATGGACATCTCCACATAATTCAATTTCAGACCAGATGAGGCCTGTGTGCACTGTTCAGTCATTAAAAGATATGATTATAGTATTGATTAAACCTTTCTATTAGTTTAAATTCAGTTTAAAATTGTGCTGATCTGATTCAAAATGCATGATATGGCCTTTCTTTAATAACTAACAGCATTTGCTCCCTTTGTAGGAAGAATATAGAATTTGAATGTAGGTCTACATGTTGAAACCATCCTACAGACTGATTTAATTACAGCCCAAAGGCAGAATCAATGGCTGTTCATTCAGCTCATTTACTCAGACTTGTGTTTCCCACTCCTCTCTCATATCTTCACTTTCAGCCTGAAGGCAGTTGGTATGGATTTCTAAATGTTGTCTGTGTCTGTTTCATCAGCCGAACACAGGCAGAACAAAGTTCAGAGTCTGTCATTTGAAACACTTGTACATTTCACTTGTTCTCCACATAACACAGTTACTTTTCTTGTCTGTCTCCTCAGGCAGGGTTTTAACTTATTAATCAAGTTTAGGGTATTGTTTTCTTTTTGGAATCTATTCATTCATACAGACAAAAATGTTTTCAACACCAGATCCTGGATTTAAATTTAAACACATTAAGGGGTGTTCAGAGATGGATCTCAGCCTCATTTAACAAAAGTGTAAATGGATGTGTTTTCTGTGATCAAATTCTGTCAGGCACATCTGTTGGAAAAGGCATTAGTATTTTAGTTGCTTATTTACTGGCAGGTAAGAGCAGTTTGTTCCCTTGCAGTTCAAATTGGCCATTGCATTTTCTGATAGAGCCGTTACAGGAGTGTGAGAATCACCTATTGTTCCGCCACAGTGTAGAATCAGAATCAGAATCAGATTTATTTAAGTATGTTCACACACAAGGAATTAGTATACATAGGCTTTAAGAGGACATTCCTATACAATGTACTTTACAGTGTTCCTCTAAACCATTCAAAGTCCCTCAGAGCAGGAAAATTTTGATGAGCTGCATTTGCTTATAGGAAGTAAAAGTGAAATGGTGTACGTGTATGTGTGCTCATTGACGAGGGAAAGTAAAATCAGATCTCAGTTGAACAATTTCTAAAATATTAGATATCTAAGAGTCTAAAGACATCTGCTCCAATGGTTCTTCTGCTCCAGTAAATGCTTCTACTCTTCTGGCAAGGCTTTACAGAAAATGTTACTCTAAAGATCTGATTGCATTCAGTCACAACAGCATTACTAAGGTAACCAATGGTAGATGGTTAGTTCTGAATCTCTAGCTTCAGATTCATTCAGATAAAATGCAGCTCATTAACAGATGTGTCTAAGTACTTTTGGACACCCACTGTACAGTATAGAGTGTTGTATGAGCATGATGGTTCATAGATGAAGCATGTGAATCAGCACTAATGGTATTTCAATAAACAGTATAGAGTGTATATCTTCACCACTGCATTCTTCCACCTTACACTATTAAAAAGAAAGGTGCTTCAAATGGTTCTCTGAGCTATTTTGTAGAACATCTGTTGGTTCCATATAGAAGCAGTTTTGGGATGTCTGAGTGTAAAGACCTTTATAAAGGCCCGTAAAACCTTCATTTCTTTACACGCATTCACTGAGTCACTACTACAAACATTGTTTTTTTGTGAAACCAAAACTGGTGCTCAAAGAACCTCTTGAAGAACCTTTCTTTTTTGGAGGGTAGTGGAAATCATAGTTATAGTCAGAAGATTAAATCACCCCAAAGGCAATGCACAGAGCCTAGTATTCTGCAGGCCACAGTTCAGCTGAGGCCCCAACTGAACTCCTCCACCAAGTAAGCTCTAATCAGTTAGCTAGTGACTCTTTTGCCCTCAGGTTAAAGGTATGAGTTTGTCTGTGTGGTGTGTTTGTACCAGCGTAGGAGGTGCCTTGGACTGGCTACAGTGTACACACAGATACAGACACACAGACATACAGACGCACACACCCGCACACATACAAACAAACTTACACACACAGACAGTAAACAAAAACACTGGGAGCTGAACGTGCTTAGAATGCAAGTGCTGCGTGTGGGTAAGAAAGTGTCGGGCTGAGGGAAGAATTTATTCACTAATGCTTCACAACATGACATTTTGACAGCATGGCAGCAGGTTCAAAGAGTCTGCATTGGGAAAAAAACATCCTTTTGTATTGCCCCAGTATTGACATCATTTCCCCTGGGGCCGGCGGAATACGGAGTGAGAGGGGCTCCACTATTGGTATCAGCTGGACTGCGCCGAGAAGCAAAATGAATCCATCATGTGTAACAGGTTCAGTGTTGAACTAGCATCGTAGTAATAATGTTACTGCATGTTTGTTTCTCTGGGTCATTTGTGAGAGGTAGGCATTACAGATCATATAGAAGGTAAAACAGTCAGGATGGTTTTGCCTTCGGTTACACCTAAAAGCACTAAAAATACCAGCTCAACACCAGCGATTGACCAGGCAATTGTGTCTTTTCACAGCGAAAAGGGAGATAATACAGTATATTAGGGCTTTGTATTGACAAGAACCTGGTGATACAATACTTATCACTTTATATACAGGTCACTTAATACCGCAACATTCACAGTCTTAGCTGGAACGGCTACCAGTGGTACAGTAGAGAAACAAAAGTGGTACGTGTATCCCTCACCACTCAACCACTCCACTCTCAATGGTTCACTGACCCGAATAACTGATCTGTGAGCATTCTGAACCAAATTGCCACATATGCATATTGCACATTTACTCCACCACATAGTATAGCTCCCTGCTGCATTACCGCACCGATATGCACATTACACTATTAAGAAGGCAAAGCACATTATGCTCAAAAAGTATGGCCAAAGAGCACAAAAACAAATCCATTACAAAACTCAAGTGTCTAACAAGCCTGCGAGTACAAACCTCTGTGGAGAACAAAGGCCAAAAGTTGACACTGCTTCCTGTGAGCAATGTTGTAGTTGTTGGCTTTAGGACTGGAGGACTGTCACAAATAAAGCATTTTCACGTTGCCCCTGCTACGCTCCCACGACCTGGGCCCTTGATGTGCCGTATTGTGTACAATCAGTCAACTGTGGCCAAATCCAGCCCAGCTGGGTTAGTTCTGCAGAGCAGCGACTCTTCAGCCCTGCTGCCAAGGGCAGAACTACTACCTCTCCCACAAGAGAGATGCATGCTGCTTTCCTCCAACAGCAGTGTTTTGGAGCTGTCAAAAGGTTAAGTCTGCATTTCCTCCAACCATCTGCATCGCAATGTGGACTAGGGTCATGAACTCTCTATCATGTCCAAGCAATGACCAGGAGCAGAACAATATGGAGGGAGAGAGAGAGAGAGAGAGAGAGAAATGGGAGATAAACAAATGCTTAGACATACAAAAGCCTACAGGCTTTAACTACCAAGAGATGCCTTTACCTGTCTTCCATTAGCAGCTGTATGTATTACTGACTGTTGAGAATTACAGTTTCCATGACACCAACAACGAAACTAAAGTGGGTAACATGTTAATTAATTATTAATTAATTGTGCTGTAATAGTAATATTGTAATATTATTATTAGTAATATAGTAATATTGATTATCTATTACTTTATCCAATCATCAACTGTGCATTACGCATTACTTATTATTCAGTAACATTAAGTGCTGATTATTTAGTAATTGACTACACTGTTAACTGATTATTTATTTTAGCCTAATTTCTCATTAAATGTGTACCTACTGCTGCTTAACAGACAGCTAATGAACTGCTAAATGTGTTTACACATATGATTAAGGAACAAAAGAACTTGTACTGGTGTTTCCGTTAATTTCTGTTAATTTAGTGATTTATTACTGCATGCTTTACTCCACTGTGCAGCCCGTGCTGATCATGATTATTATGAGCTTGCTTTACATTTTCACATGAATTAGTTCTTACTTCCTATTATTAAGCTATAAATTACTACTTTGTGAAGTGACAGTCTTTACAAAGTATGGTGACAATATTTACAACTATAAACCGATACTATCCGAGACTGTTTATGCAAAATATACATTACACACAGTAGCCTAAACATGAACCAAGAATGAATCATTTTTTTATTAGGTGTGAAGATTGTCTTTTTACTTAAAAAATAAAAAGAGACACGAGTACTGACAAGCTCTTCATACGTGACAGGTTCTATTTTCAGACACACTTAATGAACACTCTCAAGGCAAACTGAGAAGCTATAGTGTGAGAATCCTTAATTAAAAGTAATAAAAAATGATGGCTAGAATAGACTGAGTAATATGTTGCTACTCTGCTGTTCATTGACCTCATGCTCTGATGTTTCAAGGTCCAGACTTTCTATCACAGTTCTATCAGCCGTGACTGCTGTCCTCGCCTAATGCATTTCTGCAAGTCACCAGAACCAACTGTCTACTGAAAAAGGTTAGATGCACAAAGGCTAAAATCACTAAACCTTAAAACCTAAAAAAAATGTCACATTGTCAGTAAAAGCACTGCTATGCCATATCTCCTGCACTCAGTAAAATAATGTTGCTCATCAGTTAGGAAAGATCTGATTAAGATGTGTATTGTTTGTAGGTACTTTGCAGGCTGTGTAATGCTTCAAAACTTTCTGAACAGTTTTTTTTTCATATTTTAATTTTCATTCATACATGCAGCAAAGCATCAGCTCCCCGCACTGTAGCTTCTCAGTTCGTCTTGAGAATGTCCATTAAACTGCCAGTATTCTGAGGCTCAGGCTCGGTAAGCATCTCGCAGTGTGTTTGACAGGTGGCAACACGAATAGAGGCCGTCAAGAACGGAGAGCTCGTCAGTACTCGCGTCTCGTTTTTCTGTTTTGTGAAAAGCACCTGGGGAGGGTAAGGCGGCCTGGGCTGAAGCGAGCATGCTCCCTGCACTACGAGATAAACCCAAACTCATTTCTGCTCTCGCTCTTTCTGCAGGCAGAGTTGGAGAGGAAGAGAGGGACAGATCAGAGAGGGGTCTCTTCACAATCACCTTCACTCTGTTTCGCAATTACCACACTTCTAATCCCTGCTAGCTCTGGGCAGCCATGAGGGAAACCCGCAGAAGCACGGGTGAATTGGTGGGGAGGTGGGGGATCATTCGGGGTCTATGAAGGAGTGAAAGAAAATGATGCATGAAGTGTGCTAAATGACAATGTCAATGACAGGGACCCTCCATTTCGGAGCTGCTTTAATCATTCTGCTTTATATTCATCTCACACACAGCAACAGAGACACGAGTCTGCGAGGGAGGGAAAGCTGTGTTGAGAGGCGCAATCACTGGGTAAATATGTCACATTTTGCCGGAGTAATTATCTGGTGTAATTATCAGGTGTGTAGTCTGTGATTCTCAGGCTGTGAAGTGATCAATTAACAAGTTAAAAGCAGTCAGTGGAGAGGCAAGACAAGGCAAGATCAGTCAGAGCTGGAGGCATTCAGGCTGCACCATAAACAGCCCCACTTAGGAAGCACCCTATAAAGTGCACTCCTGTATCCTTGAATAACTTTGGCGTTGTGATGCTTTAGTCCAAATGTTGAAACACTGCAATCCATTTAGATGCAAAAGAAATGCGCTCTTTGTGAGTGGTCGATAAATATTTATCTCCCCACACTGCGAGCTGGCATCTCAAAACTGTTCTCAAATGCATTCATTCTCTCAGAGTGGCTCCAAAACAACAATGATACAGTTATGACGAGAAAAAGGACTTGAAAATGGACATATTTTAACCAGTCAGTCAGTTCCGGACAATTAGGCAAACCGAAAGTGCAGAACCAAAAGGCGAAAAAAACGAAGAGGGAAGGAGAGGAAAAAATGAGAATGGAAACCTGACGAGGATGCGTAAACAAAACCCATCTGGATGGCATTCTGTTGGGTTTGAGCATCACATTTATTACGCCATGTGTGAAAAACAGATTGAGCCAGCGACGGGGTACAGGACTCCGGAATGGCTGTGTGTGGATATGAGCTGCCTCCGACTGGGCAGCCAGCCCTAATTAGATTATCAGAAAAGGCCACACTGACGTCCATTAAATCCTCCATGCTCTCTGTGAGCTGTTTCTCAATGGCTCCAAAATGAGTATAGGTCAAGAGACAAGTAGTGCAAAAACATCAGTACTAGTGTGGCAGCTAAAACCCTGAGCATGCCAAGTGCAATTAGAAAGCATGCAGCACCGATTAGCATATGGCTCATCCAATATCCAGAAAAAGCCCTAAATGCTAACAGGTTGCTGACAAATTTCTTTTTCTTGGTGTGGATTATACAAGGTTTCCAGCCTAAAGGCTTAAAGACGGTGTCATAGCACTAGAAATGGCTTAGCAGTTTATAGATGTTTCACATGCAACTTGCATTCATCTTGTTTATTTGCCTGAACTTGCTGGTTTGCACCATTGCGTCAGCTACTTTAAGTCATTGCTGACACAGATGTGCAAATGCACACGCACAAACACAAAGCTTACTCCCTGTAGAGATGTATGTCAAATAAAAGAAGTAAATAAGAACCCTCTGAAGCAGATAACCATACACTTATTGGGACCATGCCTAATGCCAAGCATGTTCTACAGGGGTAAAAAGGGGTAAAAAAAAAAGACAATTTATCATATATATATATATATATATATATATATATATATATATATATATATATATATATATATATATATATATATGTATGATAAATTGTCTTTTTTTTACCCCTTTATATATATAAAGCCAGCAAACAGTCGCAACAGAGAAACAGATACAGAGTCCCATAAGATCATATTAGCAGAGTGGACATGAGAAAGTCTTTGCTTTTGAGGAGACTGGCTGGGTCCTCAAAGGAAAGGCTGCCTTTGCATGCTGTCATTCACTTTAGTGTGAATCTGTTTGCTGCTCAAGCAAAGCAGGATGACTCATGTAGCTAGCGAGAAGGCAGGGAGAGACTGGCATTCAGACATAAGCATTCTTACTATAGTTTAACCTGTTTTTTTTTCCTCCCTCAGGAATATAGCGCCAAACAATAGGCTGTGTAAAGCAAAGACTAATTGGACAGTTTTCTGGCTACAAATGAAACCTAGGCCTCAACCATAAAAGCATTTACAATGGTCCAATATTACTTTTCATCCGAGCTCAGAAAGATGCATTGATTCAGAGAGCTGGGCTTGAGATAGAGGTCACTGGGGATGTCATTAAAAAGTATGTGTTGGTGAGATATGATTGATGTGCATCAACAAAAAAGCAACTAATAAACATTCTGAAAAGTTTTCTATGCTTTTTCTAAAGGCCACACAAAGCATGACAGAATACAACACAACACTCCAAAAATGTAATGAGAATTCTGATGGAAATGGAAAATGAGATGTAAGCGAAATGATGCCAAGGCCTAGATGAACAGCTGATTACTCAATAGAACTCTGGCAAGGCTTCTCTGTGCTTAACCTCCATACTGTTTTTCTATCTCTTGTATGATTGGGATTCAAATGGAATTCTCTCTCCATCCTACTCTCTCTCTCCATCTCTCAGCATCCTCACCTTCTCATGGCACACTGATTACAGATGAACCTGAACCAAAATGTAATAGTCATCCGCCCGTATGAGTCATCATATAGTGGATCACGGCTGCAGTCCATGGAACATCCCATTCTGTCCAGTGCAACTGCATTAGAGTGATTTATCCTGGATTTTAGGACTGATCAACAGCACACAGTCCTATAAGAATATTATGACCACCTATGTAATAATGGGTGTTCATTACAGAGGTTAACTGGTCCACAGTGGCATGTTGATTGCTCTGTACCACTCGCCAGAGTCGTCTTTCCCCTCTGGCATCAGTGGTTCATGATCACCATTGTGTACAACTTGCACAAAGTTAACAGTTTCTGAAATGCAACCACCCTTTACCCACTGTCATAGTCATACAAGAGTTGTATGACCTCCCCTGGTTTGGAATAACCTCAGGATGTCACAGATGCCACGTGACAGGGGTTTGTGGCACATGTAAACAAGCAAGCACACCAGTCACCAGTTATTTCACCATTTCACCAGGCAAAGAATGTGATCTGACTAATGTCCAAAAGGTCATGATAATAGGGTACCATCTAATAGCATCTATGAAACACATTGTAGGTCTAGATCTGCTGTGGTAAAAGAGTGGTTACTGAAAGTGGTTATTAGGTAGGTGTCAATGATATTCTGATTTGACTGTGTATTAGTAAGGGGGGGGCAAATTCTCTACGAGTGTCTGAGCATGTGAATCAGAGGAGAGGAGAGGCTGAGATGACCCTTCCCTGGGGTCTCGGTCTGGAAAAGGCAGGGGCAGGTTGTGAGAGTGTGAACATGAAAGAAACCCAAGCAAAGCTGACTCATGGTGATAATTGGGTGTAACGAAAGAGCCCTCGTGAGAGCAAACACACACACACACACACACACACACACACACACACACACATACACGAATCAACAGCTGTGGGTCACTCACCCATTTTTACATGTACTTTACTGTATGTGCAAACAATAAAAGGCAAGAGAAATGATTAGGACAGCTTTGTGCCTTGAGAAACTTTTGAAGGTTCTTAAATTTGAAAATGTGAAGGAACCTCTTAAAATCCTTTGAAGAACCTTCAAGAAAAGGTTTTTAGAAGGAAAAGGTTCCTTGAAAGTTCCTTAGAGCACCTTAAGAGGTTCACCACAGGAACCCCTAAAAATTATTCAAGAAATGTATACTTTCTACACTGTACAGAACTAATACTTAATACAGAATAATCCATAATACTGATTGTTTAAAGAAGAATACATTTTAATATGCAGTCTGTTAACTAAATAAATCCGGAGGTCAGGGGGTTAATAGAATGATTATATTAGAGCTGTGACTTGCTACTATATCTGGTTTTTATAGCCAACAGAAACCACCATTGGCACATCTTTTGCTCCTCAGTTGCATTTATTTCAAGAACCACCACCACCCCACTAGCTGTTTACCGATACACACACACACACACATAAATATACACATCCCTCTCACATGTCCTTCCAACCCATCAAAAACTGATCAACGTGCAGACTCACACACACACACACACACACATACACACCCGTAAGCCATGACATACAAAAGATGGGCAGTGAAGGCAGAGGCTGCTTCTGGCTGTTTATGTCTGCATGTCAGCTAGCTGGCTGGATAGCATTCAGCTGTGGTCAACGCACTTCCTCTGTTTTGTTTCTGGGTAATGTCAGCAAGAGATTTGACTTTTTTATATTTCATTGTGAAGTTTGCGCATGTGTGTGTGTGTATGTGTGTGCGTGTTTGTGTTGGGGGATGGGTGTGTGTGTGTCCCTTGTTTCAAGAATGACAGGCCACCACCAAGGTCAGAGATGACGCAGTAGGGGTATCAGCTAGGCTACTAATCCTGCTGCTACCCATTAGCCCCTCACATCCCTGTCTGCCTAGCATACTTTTATATGACCAAACATGCACACACACACACACACATACACACACACACACACACACATAAATATATACTCATCCATTATCTCATTAATGCCAAAACAAACAAAAGCAGCAAATAATCCAGTTTGTCAACGTTGTTGTTGCATGTATTTTTAATGTGAAGAACATTATCTCCCAAAACCAAGATTTATAGCTTTTTATGTTGTTTATGTTTATGGTATTCACTACCAAACTGCACTGTCCAAATGTTGGAAACGAATTAATGCTTTTAAGCTACCACTGCTGACACAGATGTGCAAATGCACACACACACACACAGCTTGTCTAGTCCTTGTAAATAAGTATTGCCAATAGAATAAATAGGACTCTCTGGAGCAGATAAACATGAAGCCATTTGCACAGTGTTTAATGCCAGGTGTGGGCTAGAGGGGTATAAAGCCCCCCCATCATTGAGCTGTGGATTTTTTATTTCCATATAGTGTAGATCAGAGGATAGAATATTCCATTTGCTGATACATTTTACCGTGCCCAACATGGACGGATCACCAAGGAAACAATACAGATGGCATGATGCAAGACCCTGGAAGATAACTTCACACTATGCTAAAGTGTAATGCTGAGAATTACAGTCATTCACGCACACTGAAATAAAATGGCATTATTTACATTATTTACATCTAATCCAGAAAAACATACATTTTGAATCAGGCTACACAAGTAGGCGGATGTAGAAGTAGAAGTCTCACTGAAGCCCATTTTACAACAGACATGGACTTTGGGTTCATTTTAGAGCCTAGGTTAGGCTGAAACAGTACAAAAAGCAGTATTTGCAGTATTATATTTTCAGTCTTGCTTAATACACATCTCAACAAACAACTACTTTAGAGCCAAAAGTAAGTATGTACTTAAATTGCAATTTGCCACCTGATATTATAAACAAATTAGGTAGCTAGCTAAACACGTAGCAGTAAGGCCTGTTGTCTCATTTAAAAAGCTATGCTCAAAGTTAGTCTGCATAAAGTTAATTTAATCACTACATGGTCAGGCTGGGCAATATACTGTAAAATGTTCTAAACTAAAAATGACAATATTTGTAACATCACACCTACTACAAAAGTTACCATCTGTATGCAATTTCATAAAAAAAAATAATGTGCATGGGTTGTTTGTGTGAAAATGGCTTGGTTTTCCGAAGGGATGACACTCAGCAGAGTGCAGTCTTGTGCACATTATGCTTCAGAAACATCGCAATTAGGGGCTCTGAGTCCAGCGGCCACTACAACCTGAGGAACACTGGTTCGAATCCCAGGTCATGCTGCTTGCCATCAGTAGCCAGCAGCCGGAGCCAGAGAGAACACAGTTGGCCTCGCTCTCTTCCTGGGTGTGTAGGTGGTGCTCTCTCTCCCCACATCACTTTGGTGGGATGCTGGCTTCTGATGACAGGCAGCTGCTAGCTGATGTTTTCCTTTAAGCAATAGTTTCTCAATGTCTTATCTTTATTATTTAAAAAAAGAAAAATACGTAGCTACATAGTTAAACATGTACTCATATTGATATAATATTTACTAATTATTTAATATAACTAATATTATCCTCTGTTAAGGTTTTCATCATATCGTATCGTGTGTCACCATTTCTCTTAAGAATATCAAGAGTTATTTAGTCATATGTTCCAGCCCTAGTACACAGAAAGTAAAGATATTTGTAGCTTGTATTCCCATTACACTGCTTTAGCTTGGTGTGAAATACCAAGTGTCGGAGAATGGTTCCGGCATGCCATGCGCACAGTGTTGCTTCTTGTGTGAAATAGGCTGTATTGGCATAGCATGGTGTCCTTGCCTGGCCTGGGGATTCAAACCCCAGTTTGCAATAGGGAAGGCAATGTCACCCACTATGCTTCAAAGAGGCAGTATCACTAAATACATCTCATGACATGCTATATTTTGCAACTCCAGTAAATAAATGTACTATTATGGCACACGATAAATAACTACTGATTAAGCAGATATCATAAACATACCAGAGTCTTGAAGCATGAATTAATCTTGAGGAGTATTATTTATTTAAGTTATTGTACATTTATGATAATGACTTTCACAGAGAAACCTCGATCACTGCATCGGGTGGAGCACAGATCTTACCTCTGTGATGTCTTCTTATATTTCCTCCTGGAAATGAAAAAAAGAAGGATGTAAATCCCTGCTTCAGTTTGTTTTCATGTAAACAGTTAAAGTTTTCAGTCACACAGTCATACCTCTGTATTAAATTGCTCTGTTAATGCTGAACTTTTCAACAGTCTATACTCACTCAACCTACATAACATCCAGGAGGCATTTTGTGTACCCTGTACACTGATCATTGGACATGGCACTAAATCGTATGGCACGTAATGTGCCCGAAGAGAGTGTCATTCCTTTGTCCATCATAAAGAGAGTTGTCAGATTGCAGTAATAAAATTGGAACAATAATAATATTGCATCATGGCTGTGTACGTATTAGCACCTTTTGAATTTTTGATAAAATAACAAACAAAAGAAACAGTAGATGTGAACTGTTAATGACTGGGTGATCAATAAAATGGGAGCCAAATTTAAGCTTGTCTGAGAAAGTGGCACTGTTTTAAATGTGACTTCCATTGTCTAGTATGAAAACAAATGACTGTTTGACAGTTTTATTAATCAGCTTGATTTAATGATCTGGAATATATTTTATAATAATTATGCAATGGAAATAAATGTTAAAAGTCACACACCAATTATTTTTAAGTGATTGTGTTTACATCCTATTGATGGTTTGCACATTTATCACTGAAGACAACTGTTTTTATTTGCCTATCTTTGACCAAGATTTGTAATGTTTAAAACTCATCAAGAAAATGAGTAAGCATTACTTTGCATTCTCTATGATCCAATTATTTCTTAAAAATAGAACAGATAATGAAAACAAAGCTGCTCATGAGTTTGACTATGGAGAAAAGTAACAGTCCCTACTTTGTCATTCGAACATAATGATGTGTGTCTCTTTATTATATTCCTGTTGCCTGACTGAATGATGGGCATTATCTGGGAAACAACACTGAATTACATGACATACTTTTACATTACAGATTCTGTGTTTTCAAACTGTTCAGAGGCTGCAACTGAACAATGGATTGACAGGAGCAATCTCAACCTGCAACTTTTGCCACAAACATTATTAGTATGGAATATTAATATTAATTATATTATTAATATGGAAGTTGGCAGAACATTTCCTCATTGATATTGACATAGCGTTCAGCTCATTCGCATTGTTCTCCTGTCAGAAAGGTGGCGAGTCAGATATAGAGGACACCATATTCCCTGTAATTCATTTCAAATTCATAATGAGGGACAGTTTGATGAGAGCTTTTGTTTCATCAGAGCGAGACATGATTGGGGTGAGATGGGTTGGCTAATGCAAGTGCTCAGATTAACCCTTTAAAACCAAGGTTATAAGGTGTCTAATTCTGTCTTTTCATCTACTCTTTACACTTTATAAAGTTTAATGTCTTAAAGCACCTGCACACTCGCTCTATTGCTACTGGAGTTAAGTAACTCTCAGGGCAAACCAGGTTGTTGTGTATATCTGATAGGGGGATATCTTTAGTTATAACAAAAGAACTGTATGGTCCAGAGGGCGAGTCTGGAATACCATGCTGAATCACATTGGGATCAGTGCTAAAACAGTCACGACACAGAACAGTAAACACATGCACACAATGCAGCCCATCTACCCTCCACCAGATAAAAACTGAACAAAACACACACACACACACACAAACACACACAAATACAGATAAAACTACACACTATAAACAAAAACACGAACACACACATGGACAAGATAAGTGCATAGTCAAATATGCAGAAATATTTACATTTTTATTTTAGTACTTATAGATGTTTATTTTGATTGATTGATTTTATTGACTATTTTATAGACTATTCTGATATATACTATGTCTGCACATGCTCATTGAGACAATACTGCAGTGCATCTAACAACAAAGGCGGCACTGTGCATCTTCATATATCATATATATCATTGTTTATAGTTAACACATGGAAATCCACAGTTCCCTATGCTCATTCATTTTCTTATGTCCAGTCTTGACATGCACATGGCCGGCCGTCTCTCTCTATCTTTCTCTCTCTCTTTCTCTCTCTAAAATTCTTCATAACTTGTGTAGTATTGCTAATGGTACAGTGACATTGCTCTTGTGCTATAGTAAACCAGAGGCACTCTGACACTAAGACACATGGTTATTAAATCTCATGTGTAAGCTGTACAGCCTCTGTGCAGTCTCTAGTTATATAAGTAGGCCTATGTGTTTTACCGGCATACTGAGAGTGAGCTACTTGTCAAAGCACTGTTAAGTGAGGAAGCTATCCCTAAGATGACTCTAGTGCGGTAAAATTCCTTCATCATCCTTGTCATCATCATCTACACTAGGCCAATAGTCTTTCTGTCTCCAGTACTTGAGTTTCCAATCTCTTCTAATATCAATCATACACACAGCAAACACACACATGCGCACATGTGTCTAGACAATACACACACACACACACATACACACCTTTCAGTCTCTAAATTGACCTTAGATGTGCATCCCTGCCCTGCTCATTTTTCCCTCTCATCACAGCTCTCATCATACTTAAACATTTACAGCCATGTGTCTTGCTGCGCTGCGACCCTGAGTGTCAACAGCAGGTCCATTTCCCCCCAGCCGCACCAGGGGCACAATAAAATCCCAATAAGCCCAATAAAAGCACTAGAACAGGGACATAAACCCAGGCAGAACATGACTTTGCCTTCCTTACATACTCTGCTCTGCTATCCCGTGGCAGGCCTCAACGAATGCAAGGACAGAAAAGCAATTTGGTGAGGCACGGATGATGAGTTACATTTTACCGCTCCATCAACGTCAGCTTGGCTCTGCGACAGTGTTGATGGATCTTGAGATTGCGTCAAATGGTAGCTGCCTGAAGCACCTGTGCACTCGCCCTATTGCTACTGGAGTTAGTTAACTGCCAGGGCATACCAGGTTGTTGTGTTTATCTGATATGGGGGGGTATCTTTAGTTATAAAAGCAGGACTAGCGCCCAGAGGACGAGTCTGGAATACCATACTGAAAAATGGGATCACGCAGGGATTAGGGCTGAATCTGTCACAATACAGAAGCATAAATGCATGCATACAACTCAAGCCATCTACCCTCCACCAAAAACACACATGCACATACAGACAAACAGTAAAACTATAAATGCACACATTTCACCAGTACAAATATCAGTGTATAGTGAATAATGTAGAAATAACAATAAATAAATACATTTACACTTAAATTTGTGTAGAATACAAGGGAGGGGATGGACTACAGTGCACACATGCAGGCCATATGAATTTGCGTTCAATTGGGATTAACTCTTAACTGTTGAAAAAGTCATAAGTAACTTTTAAGCAGATGGAAATACTTGAACTACAAAATGGAGTTGTGAGGTTTTGAGCTTACAAATGATTTTTTTACATTTTACTTCTTGTTTCCTCCAATCATTCAGGAAAGTAAGCACACATAATGCTGATATCACTTGACATCCTTTTTACCAGCTCAATTCAGCAGAAAGTGCCAAATTATGAGCTTTATGAGAGTTTGGCATCAGTGTACCCAAGCCATGCGGTGTCTCTCTCTGCTGTTTGCTCTCTTCTGCTACATTACCCTGATTAGTACCTGAACTTTACCTCTTGATCTTATGATAAGATGGTCCAGACTTTCTCCTCTTAGCAGTAATCCTATAGACACCTTTGGTCTGTGTCTTCAGCAGTTATTCAATTATTAACTTTATTAACAACAAAACAATGCATATTATGTACTGTAGTATGTAATATCTATAACATGAAGATCTGATAAGTGTAACACTACATAGTTTGAGGGCAAATCTGATTGAGAGCAGATCTGGATAGTATGTTATAAACCTGGACTCATGGGTCAGCAGACTGATTACTTCAATTTAAGATAAGGCTGAGATCAATCAAAACAATCTTTGTTCAGATCAGTTCAAACATTAAACACATTAAATACATGCCCAAATATTTGCGGACACCCCTTTTAATGAATGCGTTCAGCTAGTTTAAGTTTAACCCATTGCTGACACAAATGTGCAAATGCACACACACACACCGATTGTCTTCCCTCTAGTGAAGTATTGCCAATAGAATTGGATT
The DNA here is from genome assembly GCF_030463535.1 of Salminus brasiliensis. Taxonomy (NCBI): domain Eukaryota; kingdom Metazoa; phylum Chordata; class Actinopteri; order Characiformes; family Bryconidae; genus Salminus; species Salminus brasiliensis. Next base: position 17,954,841 of record NC_132882.1, on the reverse strand, counting down.
CTCTGGAGCAAATAATCATGGATCTTTTGACACCATGCCTAAGGGTGTAAAACCCCCCAGCACTGGATTGTAGAGCACTGGAACTGTGATTTCTGGAACAATGGTGCTCCAGTCAATACTTTAGGGATGAGTTGAGGAGTTGTTGATGAGGTGGGGAGGGTTGGGAGCATAAAACATCCAGAACTCACTAACGCTCTTGTCACTCCATGCAATGCAATCCAATCCTCACAGCAATGCACCAAAATCTAGCAGAAAGCTCCCCTGGACAGTAGAAAAAGTTACTCCAACAGAGCAGGATAAACTCTGAGTGTTTATTTTGTTGCCTCTTTACCCTCTGTTTACCCTCTGTTTGCCCTCTGTTTATCCTACTGTTTGCTTTCTTTGGAACATTGCTTAGTGAGTTCTTTGCATGTTCATTCTGAGAGAGGATGTTTGCCTTAAAGCTGACCTCCCAGAACACCCTTAGACTATGAAACAAAACATCTGCCATCATTAACAAATCAAATCAAATATTACGTATGTGAAGTGTAAAAGGCTCCAGAAGTATCCTTGAACTTTATGGCATACAATTACGCAATTCTACACACGCGACACAAAAGGGCAAAGTCAAGACACACACAGGCAAATATTTTTCATACAATGTCAAGACATACACATTGTCACTGTCCCCAAAAAACATTCATCTCCAAAATGTCAACTTTACAGGTAAAGAGAAAAAAACTCTTCTTAACTTTCAATTGAATATTTGTTCTTCCAATATTGGAGCATTTATATTGGTCCATTTATTGTGAAATGGTGATGTATATAAAGAACAACTACCAGATTTAAATGATATCAAAAAGTAAGAAAAAACTGCAAAAATTGAGATTGAAGGTTTTTGCGGGACAGTGATGAAATTCATGGCCTATGTGTAATAAGAAATGAGTCGAAATCTGTTTCTGACCTTAAGATAGATTTCAGTCTTTTTATATTTTGAAATCATATTTATGTCCTAGAAATATACAAAAACCCAACATGCACACACACTCTACTCACAGTCCCCGCAGTCTCAGCCAGATCTTCTCAATCTGCTCCGGCTGCAAATACTTCAGAGAGTTGTTCTCGAAATCCTCGATCTCCTTGGTGGGTGATTCCATGTCAAAAAAGTCGACCAGGCAAAACGACATGAACGTGGATTATCCGGTGGCCAGCTGCAGCAGAAGTGGTGTGCTGTGTGAAGTTGTGGAGCAGCGCGTGGGCTACAGCCCCCCGAGTGAGCCCGGAGTGTATCAGTGTGGCAGCTGGAGCCTGTCCCTCATCCCCCTGTCCCTCTGCCTCTCTCACGCTCTCTCTCTCTCTCACTCACTCACTCACTCACTCACTCGCTCACAGAGCGTCTGAAGCTCACTAGGCTAGCCCCCTCGCACTGAGGGAGTGCCTATGTGTCACCAGCTCTGTGGTCAGGTGTGCAGTGAGAGAGGGGAAAGGCTGTAGGGGGGTGCCACGCACACACAAGCACAAACACACACACACACACTTGTAAGCACAAATATAAGGCAGGGAGAGGAGAGAGACAGAGCAAGAGGGAGAGCGGGAGAGAGAGAGAGAGCGATAGGGAGTGAGTAAGGGGGGAGGAGATGGAGAGGATTAGGGGACTGCTGCTGATCCACGCATCAAAGAGCCACCACTGCTGCTCTCCACCACAGCCAGTCACTGCCATACACCCAGAGGAGGGACACAATCAATACACAGTAAGCCTACAGAATGGATGCTTTTTGATGGGCTGAGGAAGCAAGCAAGTGAGTGAGTGTGAGAGAGAGAGAGAGAGAGAGAGAGCGAGAGAGAGAGAATTCTCAATGTTAATGACTGTGTCCAAGAGCATGAGTGTTTGAGAGCAGCCAGTGAGACTGTATATGTGTGTGTGCGTCGAAATGAGGAAGAAGAGGCACTTTGTGGCAGACACTCCAATGTGGTGTGTGATGAGCATCTGTGTGTGCATATGTGTGTGTGTGTGTGTGTGTGGTACATGAAAGCTCAAATGATTTCCACGGTCCTAAAGCCAAAATCATATACTCCCCTGTTTCATTACTGTATAAAGAAAATGAACATTGTTAATTTAACACAAGAAGGACGAGAAGAGTCTTTCACACTAACATATCACAATACATCACAAATCATTTGTTCCACAACAACCATTACAACCAACTATCAGTGGTTGACACTTACTGACACTTACTGATACCATTACAAACTGTTACAAAGAACTTGAGATGGAAAAATCAATCAACCAGGTGATATTTCTTCAATAAGCCGATCCTAAGAGCCAGTCAGATCATATTCGCAAATTAAGGAATATAGCAGCTCTGTGCGAGGCTCCTCAGTCACAACACACTGCAGTTCCTCGTTCAACCTCTAGATGGAATCACAGAGCCCGAGCACAGCTGTAGAAACTCATTAAAGCCAGTGTTGTTCTCCACTCAGTGAGCTGACTCTGCTCAGTCAGGCTGGCATTTTTATTACTGTATCTGATACAAACGTGTAAATGTTTAAAACATAACATGTCTCGTGGAGGAAGCAGAGTAAAGGCTTAACACTACCAAACAGATACACACTAAAAGAACATCACTTAGCCCAGTATAGTGAGTATCAGAACACAGCAGAGCTAGCAAACACCACTAACCATACAAAAATGCAAACAATGCAGACCACATTGAACCACAAGCAAAAGAAACAGTCAGAAAGCTGAAGGAATCATGTCCAAAGTGATGACATCCCAGACGTCCCAGAACTCTCAATGACATCCACCAATCACCATGAAGTTTCAAAATCCTCGTCACCAGAATATTGATCAAGTTCATCTGTGTACTTGTGAAGGTAAGCCTGTTTGTGTGGTTCACTCTTTGTGAAGAACGTCCTTCTGTTTTCTTGAAGCATACTGAGCGTTTCTATTGTCTTTGTTTTATCATGTTTTGAGCTTGTTTTGTGTTTTAGCTTTTTCACTTAGCTTGCTGGCTGTGTCTTCTATCTCCACGTGTCTATGGACTCTGCCTTTTCGGCTTGGTCCATGAATCGTGTTTTGATTATCCTGGTTTTGTCCCTGCTCTTATCTTTTTTTGTATTGCCCTTTTTTAAGTAAACCTTCTGGTTTATTTTACATCAAAATTTTGCAACAAGTGTCTGATTATGTTACGAAATGTTATATATATATATAAAAAAAACTTTCGCAACAATCACCAAGGATGATACCTCAAGCAAGATGTACAGGTCTTGAACTGAGGTTGTATTTTTCTCTGAGTTCACAAAAAAAGTTCTGAAAATATCTGAATTATGGTCCTTAGGACCAAGACAAGTGACAGAATTAGACAGCCCTACAGCCCTGTGGACTTCTTTGGTAACATATGTGTGTATGTAAGCCCAGAGAAGAGTGGAGTTTAAGACAGTTCTATAAAGCACCAAAAAGGATTTCTGCTATTGTCGAAGAAAATCAAAGAAACCCTTTTAGAAACCCTCAGAGCCACTTTTGCTAAGATGGCAGAGTGTCCAAACATTTTCACATGCCACAATTACTATTTAATTTTTACTATATCTTGTTGTTTCATTGAGAAATAAATCTGTGTATTAACATTTGCAGGAAATTGTTTCCTCCAGATGTTTTGTTTACTTCTTTTTACTTCAGAAATCCAGAATATGTGCATTCTGGCCAAAGCTTATAATAAGATATGTACATAAAGGTTAAGAACGTTTTTTCCTTCTCTTATGAAGTTACTATATACAAAACATTTCATGACAGATCCAAATAACTTACAGTATCAAGATGACAGCAAGTACCCTTTGTTTCGAGAAACTTGAAGCAAATGAGGCCATCAGCTATCAATGATATGGTGCTTGTCTAAACGTGGCTGAGCCTAGAAGAACAGTTCTGAATGGCTCTGTAATTACATCAGATAGAGCTGCTGATATATCAGTGTGATGACTCGAAAGGAATTAAACGAACCAGAGAGGCTTCATTAGTGTCATGTGCTTGGCCCCCGCTTCCGAGCACAGAGTAGTGTTTTGTTATGACTCTCCTCTGTCAGGAAATTGGACAGCCTTATCGCTAATAGCGGGAATCAAAACATGTTACTCTAGTCTGGCTGATCCTAAAAGTTTATTCCATTGCTGAGAGACTGGAAGGGGGTGCACTGGGCCTTTAGGCTGTGTGGAGTGTTTACCCTGCCCCTGTCCTCCTTCTGTAACTCAACTAGCTCAACTTCTCTCAGCCAGGCTGCACTACTCCTCACTGTGACCTGCCTCACCAGCTAAAGAAACAGTGTGCACTAGTGAAAGACACATCTGTTTTTGTTTCTCTAGTTCTCCAACACTGTGACTGTGATTAGACTACACTATGTTTATCAGAATACACTGCCTGTATTAAAGGGCCTATATCATAGAAATCTGAATTCTCCTCACTTTTTAAAATACATTTTTAAAAAGTGCCTGACATGAGTATGTTAGCTGGAAAAATTTTGACACTGTGCCTAATGCCAGGAGTGAGCTACAGGGGCATAAAGCCCTTCAGCATTGAGGTGTGGAGCAGTAGAACTATGTTCTCTGGAATGATGGCGCTCAATCCAATGCTTTTGGGATGAGTTGGAAAGGTAGGGATGAGGTGAGATGAAGATCATTCTGACCTCACTAACGCTCTTGCCACTGAATGCAGTCAAATTCTTGAAGCAATGTTCCAAAACGTAGCAGAAAAAAAAACAAAGAACAAGCAGGTGTCCCAATACTTTTGTCCATATAGTGCATGCTAAAAAAGAAATGTTTCTTGGGTTTGCCCTGATTGTTTTACAGGACTGTAAATAAACAGTACATTGCTTTTTAAGCAAGTCAGTGTGTTAGCTTAACTTTAAGGTTCTGTGTGGCAGCAGGTTTTCATTCCAAACATATCCAACACATCAGTAACTTTACTAACAGTCTTCTTACTTTTTACTGTTTGTTTGTATTTATTTGAATGTATATCTGTGTTTAGTGTTTTTCTATATTCCCATATTTGTTCTAATCTAATGTTTATTGTGCAGAGATAAATAGTTTAAAGCAGATTCCTTGGCCCCTCCATATCTCTTTTGTTTGTATAAATGAGTGCTGCTTGCTGGATTGGAAGTTGTGGTTGTGCAAAGTGGTCTAGAGGTTGCAGCAGCATTGTCATCTAACCTACTGCCTAAACGAGCGAGGAACACCAGTGGGCAAAAAAGTAATGCGATTTTCACAGTTTCACAGTTTCCGCCCTGTCTCATGCCTCATGCACATATCTGTGATTGATGGCTTTCATCTGTGATTAACAAGATGTCAAGAACTAAGCAGTTTTTAGAGTTTTTAGAAAGTGGAACAGTCAGTGTTCACATTGGGACATGCATAGATATTGCCCCTGTGTGGCTGAATATTATTCCTTTTGCTTACTTGACGGACACATTCAGCAGTAGAATGCCTCCTTAGCTGAAATGGCTTAATGCACATACATTTAACAGTTGGTGTAGTGTAATGAGTAACCTTCCTCGTGTCTAGGGCCTAGACTAGGGGTTGATTTCTCAGCCAGACAAGCACACCACAGTTCACCAACAGAAGTCCTTGGACAAGACTCCAAACACTGAATTCACCTACTTTCCTGTGTAACATAATTACCTGTGTGACATTTTTTTTGCTTCCATGTTCCACTGGATGGGTGCGAGTTAGATGACTACACACATTGTAGTATGTTTTGAAGGGGACAGCTTATGAACACACACAGTGAGGGAAGTATTAACAGAATTGTAAACATAATAATAGTTGATTAGAGGTTCTGAATGTCAGTTTTGATTATTTTTTAAATATTCCATTTATATTACATTCCAATACATTTTTTGGAAATATTCCCGAGATCACCAGATAGTGTCGCTGTCCTCTCCTTGTCCTATTTTGGATTTCCAAAAAAGACACATGGCCATCTGTCATGGTTAGGACGTTGTGCTGGGGGGGCTTCAAGTAGGCCTAAGTTATAGGACTGCAAGAATGTGTGTGTTTGTGTGTGTAGGAGGGAGTTTACTATCTCTAAAATCATGCAACCATGTTAATGAACATTAATATATAAACATTTGCAAACATTAATAAATAGCAAAGAATATCATATTCACCATTTGTGTTAAACACAAAATTTGGCCTTTGCCTTCGACTCATGCATGCAGTGAATACACACATACAGACTAGAGAGCAAAAACACACGGCGCACAGTACGGACATGTGCCTGGAGCAGTGGGCAGCCATCGCCTGGGTAGCAAAGAGGGTTAGGGGCATTGCTCAAGTGCCCAACAGTGGCAGCTTGCCGAGCCTAGGTATTACCTGTGTGACCCACAACCCTGTCATCAATAGCTGAGCCATCAGTGCCCCTCTTAAAATAATCTCCTTTTATTTAAACTCACTTCCCTTAGATGACCATTCTCAAACTATTGCTTCACTCATTCGACTCGCATTAGCTTTAAGCCTTTTTCGTCTTGCTTCCATATTCTCCATAAGTAGCCATTGCATTTAGCCTGAAAAGGCTTTTATTTGTAGGTTGGGTGTATGTAAATTCTGGAGGCATAAGCAAAGTGCCAAGACTGCTACTTAACAGGCTGACATTTTGGCATTGGCCTATATTTACTTATTTTACTCACGTTTTGCAGTTTTATGCTCAAAACATATCAATTCCATGCACCAAACTTTTATTATTGAACTATGAAAAGCTAAATACACTTCTAGGGAATCTTTAAAAGGAAAGGACATTCAGTTTTTTTGCGATACATCGCCTTTTAGGTGGGCCACAGCAAATTAAAGACGTGAGTATAATTTCTGTTCTGAGTTTGAAGATCATTTAGAGTGCATTTCTTACATCGCAACTGCTTCTGGAGCCTGTCCTACACTGATAAGGACTCTCAGCCTCTCGCACCTCAGGCTTAAACAAAACCTGACTCAACTGAATGAAAGATGTAGTGCTGGTGGCAGAACAGAATGTGTGTAAATTGAGTGCTGAGAGTGACATGTAACCTAGAAAGACTGAAACACCCCCTCCTCCTCCACAAGCTCCCCCACACACACAGTCACAGGCATGTGAACATGCACACACACTCTATTTTTTTCCCTCTGGTTGACTCAGCCTGGCCCTTTTTCAATTAGTTGATGTGAAGAGAGGGATACAGCTATGGGCCAAACAAAGAGAGCGAGCCTCTATCCCCTCGCTTTCAAGTGTCACAGGCGCTCACTCCCCCTCTACCATCATACCACTCTCTGTCTCTTTCTTCTTTATCATTCCCTCAATCCCTCTCTCTCTCTCCATCTGCTTTAGTGTGTGTGTGTCTCTCTCTCTCTCCCTCTCTATTTCAGAGAGGAGATTGTAGAAAGGACAGAGCTGGATGATGTGTGTTTATCGGTATTGGTGTCAGGCATTAATAAACTAAATAATCATCAAAAAATTCATTTCTGTTATGTTTTTTTTCTATTTCTATTAACACATACCTTACTGCATAACAACTTTTGGTTAGTTATAGTTATAGTTATAGTATTATTATTATTTTAAATTTAAAGTTTTTCTTTTATTTTTTGTTTTGTTTTTATAAATGAGGATTTCTTGTTATTTACATTATTTATGTAATTCATTTGAGAGGGGTGTTGCAGTCTAAAGGCTAAAGGTAAAGCAGGATTTCAGAATCTCTGCTCGTCTACCACATTTATTATTTATTATGTTTAATATTGTATTTTGAGACAAAGATGATAGAAAATTGCTTAACAAAAATGATTAAAATTATTCAAGGTCTGTGAAGAAAAGTAGCTATTTCCCAACATTCCTTCATCAATAATTAAATCGAAAAGTGTCTGTAAGTGGGAAGATTTAATTAATTTCTTCTAATTAACTCCTGTACACCTACCGATAATGCATCATAATCTGGTGATCTCAAAAAGTTTTTCCAGCCAAGGACTCTAACATCAAAAAAGAAAGATGATTAGAATCTGTTTAAACTAGATGTCCTTGTTATAAGATAGATAAGACTTTTGTTTATTCAAGTTAAATGCAGAATACAAAAACACCACTCTGCTAAGCCACCAAGATCTCCTTAGGTATTTGGGAAACCATAAAAATGGCAAAATTCATGAAAATCATGGAGGCCCCACCTCACAACTTACAGGACTTTTAAGATGCTTCATAGGCCTTCATAGGCCTTCAAGACCTTCTTAGGTCTTGTGGAGTCAATGCCTCAGATGGTCAAATGTGTTGTGCCTGCACAAGGGGGAATAAAAAGTATTATATTTAATCTGATCGGCACACACACACACACACACACACACACACACATATATATATATATATATATATATATATATATATATATATATATATATATATACAGTACATTTCATTTCATAAACAACACTTTTTCAGATGTAATATATCCTTTAAAGCACTGTTTTTAATAGCACTTTGTATTTTGTTGCATATCCTTTGAATGCACTGACTGCTTGAAGTCGATGAGTCACACATCACCAGGTGCTGAGTATCTTCTCTGCTGATGTCCTGCCAGGATTGTACTGCAGCCATCTTCAGCTTCTGTTTGTTAGCAAAAGGCTAAGCCCTCTTAGGTTTTTTTTTTCTCCAGCATATGAAAGGCATCCTCAATAGGATTCAGATCAGGTGACTGACTTGAAAAGTCATGAAAACTCCTGCGTTGCTTTGGCACTATGTTTAAGGTCCCAGTCACCTGTCCATTTAGGGTTATAAAGCTCCAGTAATCTACATTAATGAAACATGTGAGTTGTTTAAGGTCAAATTTAAAACATATCTGTAGTAAATGGTCATCTATTTTTGAAAAGAAAATCTATTAATTAAATTAAAACTGTTGTTGGCTATTCTACATGTCAGTTGAAGAGCCCCTTCCTGCCAATCTGGCTACCAGAGGAACTCTAAAATATAGAATATGGATTCTTTAAAACTGGGATCATGGCATAGGCTGGTGGAGCATGAAGTGCTATGCAGATCTAACCTTGTACAGCCAACCTGCTTTTCTCCTTCACTGCTGTTTTCTCATCCCCATTCAGAGGATTACAATTCACACTATTTGACACCTGTGTGTGTATGTGCTTATTTGTGTGTATGTGTTTGGGAGTGTGTAAGTGCACACTCTCAGTCTGTGCAGTCCTATGGGCTTATCCATGGGGTAAGGGGGTGACTGAGGGAAATCAATTGAAATGAGATTCAGATCGAGGGCTGAGCCGTGAGCAATTCAATTAACAGCAGGAGATGCGCGCCATGTTTCCAACGCGTGCTCCTCAAATAGATCCTGACAGAACCAGGCCCACAGCCCACAACAGAGCTCTGGCTGCATGACACTTGCTGCCATCCCCTTCTCCAAACAAAATAGCTCCACTGCTCCCTATGCTAGGCCTCGTCATTTTCATTAGAGGATCAAAGCACAGCTTATGTCTAATCCTGAGCAACCTTACAGTAAGCTGTGACAAGGTAAGTAAATCCTCCCATAGAATATATAATATCAGAATGGCTTACTGTGTATGGATACTACACATATACTGTTAAAGTTTGTTTTGAGCTTAAAAGAGGAATATGACTGTTCATCTTTGACTGTTTCAGAAAAGTCTACAAAGAGTGACTGACAGTCTCAGTAGAAAGCACCTAAAACACACTCCTTTAAAGCAGCATTATGTAAGAATTGGCTTTTCTTACTCAAGTATTAGGCAGGTGGTGCGACTATAAGGGGAAAACAGGAGCACTTTGAGCCAGTCCTTAAGGAGGACACGCTTACAAGCATTTCTGGACAAGCTGAAAGATACAGAACCATCACTGAAAGTGATAGAAGCATGTGGATTGATGTGGTAGAGTAATGTCACTGAATTTTACACGAGAAGTTACACACTTCTCGTGGGTGTTGTCCAGTCCACTTCACCAAAGTCATATAAAAGCTGCCCAAAGCAGCAATGATATAGACGTTATTCTGCCCATTACAAGTCAGTGGAGCATCAGCTCCTATTGAAGCTGTTATTTTAAGGTAAAACTGCTTCATAACTTCACCTTAGTCTCTTAAAGAAAAAAACATACAAAACCACACATGCATGTGTCAAAAGTTCATATTGGAGATAACCTACTTGCACCTGGAAAAAAGTGAGCAAGTAATAATAAGTCATTTATTCATATTAATGTCATTATTATCAGCATTCTCCTTTCATATAGTCATTAATCAGAAGGACAGAAAAGACCCAACGAACTAAGACCAGAAACATGCTTAACGTACAGCCAATGCTCTGACAATACATGATTATGCGGTACAAACTGTACAAACTCAACATGCAACACTCATCAAACTGGTCCACTATGACAGTTGACTGGAAAAAGCATGGCACAGTACAGCTGTCGCTGTAGCGCCCCTTGCAGCAATGCTCAGAATGCAGCTTGTGCTTGTGTTGCGTTATGAAATGCATCAGAATGCAGCTCGCGTGCACATTTTTAAACATTCTACATTAATTTTTGGGCTTAGTTAACCAACGCACATCAACACACCCACTACAGTAAATCTGGAATAAAGTGACAATTCAAGCATTTGCTCTCTTTCTCAATCACTCACCATAGTAAAGAGTTTCAGATCTGTATAAAAATGTACACAGTGGCAAATACAAAGTTTGGGGACCCCTGGTCGGAATTTCTGTTACTGTCAATAGTTAAGTAAGAAGAAAATGAACTGATCTCCATGATAACAGAGGCAAATGAATAAAGATGAAACACTTTTTTCAACCCTTTTTTCAAGTATAATTTGCTTATTCTCTTTTAACTGATCACAGCTGTATGTAGTATTTACTCAGATTTTCTTTATTTTACATTCATTTATTACATTAATATACAAAATTAATTACATTAATTTAGCTGGAAAAAATTATGGTGGAAATTAAACAAAAGTAATATTTTTTTCCACTGCACTGTATGTCTCTCCATTTCTTCTTATTAAGACCTGCACCATATAAATGACTGAGTGTCAGCCTACAGTGTCTGGTGCATCTAAATCAAAGCGTTCATGTTGTTCTTGTGCCCTGCAGGCCATGAGGAATGTGTTATGTGTTGAATTATTCAGATTTCCTCAAAGCAAATACAAAGCTAGAAAATGAATAGCAGCGATGAAGAGCGTGGTATTTGAAATCGAACACAGCAATGAATATAAATATTTCTATAAAAAAAGAAAAAAGATGAACAAATCAAACACTTTTATTTTTGTAACAAATCAAAATGGTCACAGTAGTTGTATTCAGCAACTCATAATGAGAGAAAGAGAGAGAGACAGAGAGGGGCACAGAGATAACGAGAGAGAGATTCGGTGTTGATGTACTGCATGTGACCTTACCTCCTTATTTTTAAGAGCTAGCAGCTCTTGCTCAGTGATGATGTGTTAGCCCTCTCTGCTGACCACTGGGGACACAGCCCCACTGTTCACATGCTTTACTGTACACACACACACATATACACACACACACACACGCCAGACCTTGTCCAAACCACAACTTCCTCTGAGAGGACACTACATGCAGAACAACAGAGACTGGGCTTACAGTTCGGCCTTTATATCAGACCCTACTGATGTAATCCACAGTGTGGTGATTTCAGCTGGATCGTGCCTGAAAATCTACACATCTATTTATAGAACTGTTCTCTTTGAAAAAACAGAAACTGATGTCCACATAGTGATAGACAGACACGGGTGTGGGTTGAAGGGGGGGGGGGGGGGGGGGCAAAAGAAATACAGTCTATGTGCATTATTAATCAGCAGCGATGACATGTCTAATCTAGCAGTTGCTGGTCTGCCTGCTCAGATTGATGACCTACCAGAATATTCTCTGTTCATTAAAAAATAATTCATATTGTTCACTGACTGAAACCAAATCTCAGATATTAGAAAGGGAAATCCACATTTATTACACCATCAGTGGAAGCATTGCGGCATTGCGGCATTATTTCAGAGCACTCCATTATCATATATCAAGCAGAATATCATCACAGACATCCATAAATTTCAATCTCAAACCTTGAAACATAATCGTGAAATAAAAAAATGTGGCTTGTTCATGTAGAAACTTTTTAAAAAGACCTTGAGGGAAAAATAGGAAAAGGCAGCTCCTCATTAAACCACCCAGACAAGTTAAGCATGGCTACTGAAGTAGGGCTTCTGTATATGTTTGGAGTCAAGAAGAGAAAGGTAGACCTTCAACTACAAAATGGATATGCGCGAGCAGTGCCAAACTTCAGTCAGAACAGCACTGATAGAGCAGGTCATTATGTACGCAGTGCTAACAGGATGCAGAATACTGATAAGACCTGGTCCACTGATTCTACCTCCCGATGCCACAATACAGATGCCGTGAGCATGGCAGAACCTGAGAGAGTAAGGGTAAGAGTAAAAAACGGAACTGGACAAGCTAATTAACGTCCAGTAGGCTCATGTATTATTGAATTTTTAATCCCACCCTAAAGCCTGCAGTCAGCTCAATGCTGGGCGTTTCGTATGTCTAAAAGGGGCATGGTCGTATTGAGTGACAAACCCACCTCTGCCTCGCAAGCCCCGCAACCTCCTGCCTCATATGGTTGCAGGTCAGGGGAAATGAATACTCTCCGGGGCCCCCTTTAACGAAACACAAAGACGAGATAAACAAAGCATGGAAAAAAAAGGATGATATCTCTTACAAGTGATTAATTGCCCCCACTTCACTGAGTGCCTTTCAATACTTTGAATTTTAATGGATGAGCGACTTTCCGCTTGACAGATTCAACAGAGCATGGCAAAGCTCATTTAGGTTAACTGAAAATAAGCCCGCATCACATGCTCTCAAAGGCGTTAATATAAAATCATAACAAGGCTAATAATAATCTTATTTGAGAAGTGTTTGGCCTTGTAATGAGTAAGCCCCCCTCTTTCCAGCATGACAGCTATAGCCATTCATGGGAACATTACTGTTTTGACAGCATGTTTGTCCTGGTGGCCTGTGAGATAATACAGTCAGTTCATGAGGTCGTGCTTGTAGCTGTACACTGAGGCTCGATCATTCAATGCCAGCACACAGCTCACTAACTACAGCCTTGAGGCTCAGGATTACACTCATCTGAGCCAAGTACAACTCACTATGGCAATCGAAACATAGCTCAGTACAGACATTCACATAGATCTTAAAACATGCATTCCCTCGCTGTTACACAAAAATCTTCAAAAAAATGTCAATGGAAGTTTATGAAAAACATTTTATTCCAAGTCATCATGGAGCGTTTCAATTGGTCTGTTCATCATGAACTTTAGGGTGTGTTTATATCTGTGAGCCGGTTCTCTTGGTCCGGATCATGCAAGAAAAGTATACATTGTTAGATTTCAGTTCTGGTTTGCTTTGCGTTCATACTGAAATGTAATCAAAATGTGCCTGCAGATCCTGCATAATCTAAAGGTGCACGTATTTGTCACTGTACAGTGTACACTGTACAGCGAAATGTGTCCTCCGCATTTAACCCATCTGGTAGTGAACACACACTCACACACACACACACACACACACACACACGTGTTAGGGGCAGTGAGTACACACACACCCAGAGCGGTGGGCAGCCAACTCCAGCGCCTGGGGAGCAGAGAGTGGCAAGGGCCCAACAGTGGCAGCTTGCCGAGCCCGGGAATCGAACCCACAACCCTGTTATCAATATCCCGGCGCTCTAACCGCTGAGCCACCACTGCCCCTATCTAATCTAGCAGAAAGGGATTTAATCTGCAGCACCTCGGTCATAGCAGGTAAACACACAGCAGGTTGTTGGTTTAGGCGGGCAGGTATTATCTTTCACTGGGAGAAGCAGTGCTCTGGTGGATAGATCACTGGCTGCTTATGGAAGTGCAAGTGAACTGCGGGGGGGGGGGGGGGATTAACCCCTGGATGCTTAAACCTGGTTAATTCAATCATGTCATCATGATATCAGTATAAAACGTATGTGTTAATTTGTTCATTTGTCACGTGGTAATTATGTTGTCAAATCTGACGTTACTGTGGCTACATCCCAACTCACACACTACTACACAGTACTTTACTGGGGCAATTACATTAATGAATTCAATTGTGACTAGTTTTGAAACACTATGTGGGTGTGGTAGTGTGTTGTTTGGGACACAACCCCGCTAAACTAAAGGGACAGACAGAAGTTAAAGCCCAGAAACGTGGGCAGGTTTGCACGGAGACTCACCCGTGCTCAACTCTAGCTGGAAGAATGGCTATAATACAACCATCTTGTGACATCATATCCTGTGTTGGTTTCGTTTAGGTGCCTTTGGTTCGTATTGTCTTTATACTTCAAACGAACCGAACCAGAATTCATTTCGAAATGGACTGAGATCCTTAGGTGGTCTCTGCACTTGTTTGAGAGCTTGAAAAGCAGCGTTCACACTTACTCTAATGAACCACACAAACAGAGCAATTCTATTCTTCTCTTCTTTGCTTTAATCGAACCAAAGGTGACAGGTATAAACACACCCTCAGATACAATGTAAAGAACAACTGCTACACTCAAATTACGCCAAAACAGCAAAACTAGCAATCCAATGACGATGAGTTAAAAGCCTTTAAGATCCTGGAAAAACGACAAGGAGTAATGGCAAGGGCAGGTCTTAAATATTAATTAACCAGTATTAAAATGGAGTGCTTAATTGTCAGCCATTTGACCCTCACTTCCCACCAACGTCCCACTTTTACAGGTACTGTAATTTTACAGACCCCCTCCATAACTGCATGAGCTTCTGTTGTTCCATTCCATCAGTGTGTCTGGCTGCCGCTGCAGCACTGAATATGGCACTCACTCGCTGTCTGCCTATGTCTAGTTAGCTTCAGAGAAGCTGCTGGATTTGCATTGCAAACAAGCTTTGGGTGCTAACAAAGGGAGCAAGGTAGCCCCGTGCTGCCTTTGTCAGGCTGCTGCTGCATGAACGCCCTTGGTCGTGTCCTACCTGTCAATGGATGATGTGGCTGCTGATAACCCCCTCAAGCATGTGTTTGTCCAATGAAATGAGGTGGCTGCTGATGAGGGCGCCTCCTCTTTGCTCATTTGGCCCATGAATTATGCTCCCCACCTTTGAAAGTGCTAAATAGGCATGCTAATGTGTCTGTGTTTTCACTGGGAATCCACCGCATCGCCTACGTAATTGAGTGCCAGGCCAGAGGACAAGGCTATAATGACAGAGAGTCTGTGTTTGTGTATGTGTGTGTGTGTGTGTGAGAGAGAGAAAGGGGGTTAGAGAGAGCATTATCCTAATCTTCCTGTTTATAGACACTGCTAATGAATGTATTCAGCTACTTTATGTTGCACACATTGCTGGCACAGATGTGCAAGTGCACACAAACACAGCTTGCCCAACTAGTCCCTGTAGAGAAGTACTGACAATACAATAGGTCTATCTGGAGCAGAGAAACATCAACCTATTGGCACCATGTCCAATACCAGGCATGGGCTACAAGGGCTAAAGCCCCCCAGCATTGAACTTTGGAGCACTTGAACTGGATTCTCTGGAATAATGGTGCTCTGGTGCTCCATCCAATATTTTTGAGATGAGCTGGGGATGATCAAATCCTTACAGAAATGCTCTGCAGTCTAGGTAGAAGGTAGAAAGCCTTCCCTGGACAGTAGAGACGATGACTCCAACAAATGCAGGATACTTTTATTTAAACACCCTTGAATTTAGAAGCAATAATGAATGATCAGGTGTCCAAATACTTTTTACTTTCCATATAGTGTATAATACATACATCTATGGCCCAGCTATGTTTTTACAATGAAAAAGTCAGGATTTCACCTATTTTTAACACATGCCACCAGCTACTCATCAAACCTTTCCTGGGCCAATATGACTTGTTAGAGAAGCAAAATATTAAATTGCAGTCAGGGTCATATGATATCTATAAAAGAAGCTAGCTAATTGACTTGATTGTTAGCAACCCCCGCTGAGTAAAGAACAGGCCCCATATTGTCCAAGAATGACCATGCAAGCACACACACAGACACACCTATCTCTAAATTTAAGACCTATTCTGGATTTAGACGGGCTGTTCTTTCAGCTTTTAGAGCTGAAACAGGTATCAAATTGATCTTTGATTGAGGTCAATGGTGAGGCTAGAGGTCACTCAGTGTCCATTAGTGGTAGGATTTCACAAGATATGAATCACAAAGACTTTTAAGATCTAAGAAAACTGCAGCACAAATCATCAGTGACTAACAGGACTGGAGCTAGGATGACATTTAGCATAATGCTAGATGGCATAATGCAGGATTGCATAACACTTTCTTCACTCCATTCTACAGTAATGTAAAAAGATTTGACTGCTGAACAGGTTTTGGCACTACAAGGTAAAGTATGCCTGATTTGTCTGATACAACAAGGCAAGGCATGTGTTTTTTATTGAGGTACAAGACTGGTAAGCAAAGGCTGTGCTAAGATTTGTGCTCTAAAAGCTGTCTGACAAACTCAACTCACTGGTGTTTGGTGATTGGTATGGCCAACACCACTACTTGCCAGTCTGGGTGACTATGCTGTACTACACCAATAAGAGTCATTGGTCGATACTCTGGATGAGAGCGTCAGCTGAATACCACACATGTAAATCTGTGTGATGAATGTTTTAAAGTTCAACCTGAATAGCACACACACATGGGTGTATTTGCCTTAAAAAGCATATGAGGTACAATACATAGCTAACTGTTTATGCTCATCTGAACTGTAATAATGAGAATAACATCTCTGTTATTCCCGCTCTGGGCTCAGCACGCCACCTACAGCGCTATGCAACAGGACAGCGCTCACAAGAACAATGTAATATGCATAATATGCATATTTGTGAATAAGTTCTAATATTAATCCACTGCATCAATCCACAAGCTTCTTTCACTTCAGATGGTAGTTCCGTATATCTCAACTTGTCAAGAAATGCATGTGTATGTAAGTGGTCAATTTAATCCATTAATGTCCTTTAGGGGTGGCTTAAAACATGAATTACACTTCCTGACTGTAGGGGGAGCCCACAAACAAGAAGTACCAATTCTTTCATAATACTGCTTTAACATTTTAAGCACCACATCTGAACTGTGTGCTAATTTAAACTAATTTACAAACTCCTACAGCAGCATAGATTTATACAACAAGACACTGTTAGTGCACCATAGAGTATATGTGGATAATATGACAATATTTTAGCACATCATGCTCAATCTTATATGATATGTAATATATTTTTCAGAGCATATTGTGGATATTGTCAGTGCTTAAGGAACACCGGCCAACTGCACATTTCATTACAAAAATATTAAATAAAAATCAAACACATATCATGTAGTTTAAACATTGCTTAAAATATTGTGATAATATGATAACCATATCACCCACTCTTCCAATAAAGTATTTTTTTAATACTGACTTGTGTGTAAAAGTCACAAGATTAATGCCTATATGATATTAACTACATTCTAGGCTGCTGTAATATAGTGCTATTTTGAAACATGTAAAGCTGGACAGATTAGTCCTGTACACATTAATCAAAAACTGTACTATAGATATCATTCCAATAAATAAAACATATTAAAATGTTGTTTCGCATATAGTGCTATTGTATTTTGTGGTCAAAAACAAATTTGCCATGTTGACAGCCATCAAATTTATTTTCTGAATATATTATGTGTTTAGCTTAGAAAGAGCAGAATTATCTTTTTATTTATTTATTATATTGATTTAGCTGAGGTTTAGCAACTGTCACAGCAAGCCCATCTATGCTGATTGTAAAGTTGACTTTCAGTCAAATTTTTCATAAACAGTCGGTGCTAGAAGTGAGGTTTATGTTATATATTTATGTAACTGCATAGGTTGAATACATAAAAATATTAATCTCATTTGACCACTTAAACAGCCTATGGCAACAAAGATCCTGAACACATTTTAACAATCAGAAAATCAAACAAGATGGAGTATGTTTTTGTGTGTCTGAGCAGAACCATGTTCATCTAAGGACAGTATGTGGCTTGGCAGCTGCAACAGTGGTCAAGCGCAACATTACTACAACAAAAGAAGTCAATTAGTGTAAATCCACTGTAATCTGTCTGATGTGTGCCTGACTCGGTTTAAATCCACACCACAATCCCAGTCAGTCCAAAGTATTGGCTGACCGACACAATGGCTCAGTCCGGCTTTAGCTGTGAGATGTGTCCCTGTGCGCAAACACAGGCCTTTACGCGGTCACTCAATCCAAACCCCTGCTTTCCCTCTGCTCATTTTCCCCAAGGTGGTGGCAGTCAACTGGAAAATTAGGTTTCTCAACTAAAATAAGCTTGGCCTGCCACAGTCCTATCAGAGAGTTGGTGGAAGGTTCCAGTAAGGGAGAGGCGATAATCAAGAGAAAAGCCACAGAGAGCAAGCGCATTAACGCCAGGCCATTTGGGTGAAATGAGAATGCTACGCCCACCTGTGTGTCTGCACTCTCATGTACTCCTGAAGATCCACTGAAGATCTGAGCTGCCATCAAGAGGAGGGGGAAAAAATAGCAAAGGTCAAATTGTCCATAAGTTAGCAGAGCCATCTTCAGGAGATATAGCTGGCCGGTTATGACAGACCTAATGTACTGAAAGACTATTCTAACTGACTCCATTCTGACACCACCCTGCTGGTTATATCTCCATATACAGAGGAGATGGATTTCTGCCTTTCTTTTTTGCACATTTATTTTGTTTTCCCCCAATTCCAACCAATTCCCAAATGCAATAGCTTTCTCTCTCCCTCACCATATCTCATGACAGTACTATCAGTCTGCATCCAACTCTTCCAATGCATATAAAGGTTGTCATAGTTTCTTATCAAAGATCTAGCAACGCACCACTGAGCCCTTCATAGAATTCAGACGAGAAATCTACATCAAAGAGCTCCTATATAGCCGTGACTGACCGGCAAGTACACTCCACAATGACCTGAAGATGCTTTTCTGGCATTTTATGGAGAAAATACTATCATTCACTCATTGTAAAGACGATGCTATCCCTCCCTCTATGCAGAGAAGACATTTTCCTTTCTAACGTCA
Source organism: Salminus brasiliensis (assembly GCF_030463535.1). Taxonomy (NCBI): domain Eukaryota; kingdom Metazoa; phylum Chordata; class Actinopteri; order Characiformes; family Bryconidae; genus Salminus; species Salminus brasiliensis. The sequence goes on along the minus strand of NC_132882.1, from coordinate 17,935,749 downwards.
ATGCAGAGATGCAGTGGTAAGCTTTTGACTACTGACAGCTTTCAACTAAACCTAATGTCCTTCTATTTTGTGTTATGTACAGATACTACTGAAATGTGTCTTAAACATCTTTATGCTACATCAAAGAAACAGCAGATAACTCAGTGAATTTGACTTTACTGTCCATCACAGACAGAAACTGCAATTTTAAAAACATCCTTACAGAAGCCCCAGAGCTTGGGCTCTAATCTGAGCTTCTATAAATTGACGTTGACTGGGAATCTCTAGGATTTCTGTTTATTATAGCATGGAATGGTATGGAAATACATTTTTGCTGGAAATATTAAAAAAATTAAATTGGATTTTCATCAGTCTGAGAGAAATGTAAGAATTTGATATAGTTTATTCTGCTTTTGTTGGAGTAAGTGGGAAGGAAAGGGAAGGTTTTCTGCTAGATTTTGGAGCATTGCTGTGAGGATTTAATTGTGTTCAGCGTCAAGAGCATTAGTGAGGTCAGGATGTTTTGGTTTTAAATTGCAACTGTACATGGTGTTAATAGATCAATTAGCAATTAACAATTATGCAAATGTCCTGCGAAAAATGACATGATTAACATCCACTGCTGTTGCCTTGAAAAAAATCGAGGTGAAGGTCTTCAAAATTGTGGGCATAATAGAATGCCACCTTTTGCTAAATAGTGATATTAAATGTGACTGACAACCCAAACCGTGAAGGTCATGATGGTTCAATCTTACCCGTTAGTCATAGAATTTTCAGATGAGATAAGGGCAGGAAAATCTCTGTCAATCTTAATATGTTGGAAGCTGGGGAAAAAAAATGAAGGTCTCATTCAGCTTGAGGTCTGGATGGGTTCTACATTCTGAGGGAAGTAACTACATAACAACTCCAGGGGAAGAACAAAACTTATTATAAAAAATATACATTTAATAAAAAATAACACACTTGTAAATCATGAAAATATATATATATATATATATATATATATATATATATATATATATATATATATATATATATATTGAACACTGCTTAAAACAAAAAATTGCATAAAATAAAAGCTCTTGATTAAGTGATCCTGCTTTGACAGTATATTCTGTACACATAAGATAAGTTATGCGCCAGGCGGGATGGAAATCTTGCAGGGTTATAGATTTGTGTTCAAGGACTTTACAAGTTTAGCCTGCTTGACTCAGCTCTGCTTTAGGGTTTTACAGACGTACACTATACAAACAAAAGTATTGGGACACCTGCTCATTCATTGTTTCGTTCAAGGGTCAAGGGTCAAATCAAGGGTATCAAAAAAGAATTTATCCTGCTTTTGTTGGAGTCACTACCTCTACAGTCAAGGGAAAGCTTTCTAATAGATTTTGGAGCACTGCTGTGAGGATTTGATTGGATTCAGAGCCAAGACCATAAGTAAGATCAGGAAGCTAGATGGTCACCACCCCACCTCATCAGACAAGATGTGTGTGTGCATTTGCACATCTGTGTCAGCAAAGAAGAAATTTATTAGAAGGGGTGTCCACAAACATTTGGATACATGGTGTATGTTTAAAAAGCATGGTGTGGTTGGACTACAGCATGTATTCCTGTGTTACATCACCACTGCCTGCCATCTCCCACATGAACACTTTCAGAAAGGTTGGCTGGCTTTGTGACACTGTCTTCAAGAGTGCAATCCCTTGGTAATCTCCTCATCTTTTCAACATCTCTTTCTCTCTCTCCCCCTCTCGCTAATCTCCACCAGACGTGTAGATGCACTGTCCCCTGATGGCTTCCTCCCTCTTTCCATCCTACTGAAAGACAAGCCGCTCTCTCTCCCTGATGATGTGACATTTGTGCATGTTCTCGCCACGATGCTTTTTCCTTGTAAATGTCGTCTGCTCGAGTGACACTGGGCTTTCACCGCAAAGGCAGAGGTTAGAAAACACTTTCATTCAAGCAAAGCTGACAGGAGTCATAGCCTGCATTCACTGCTGGCTTACTCCATGTTTCTGAAGGAATTGCCAATTTACTCAAAAATATCAAACTGGCAATACCTGAATATTTTTAATCATCAAAGGTTCACTGCTCTGTAAAAGGTGTAATTGCATTATTATGATATTATCATTAAAGGTGCATGTATTTGTCACTATACAGTGTACAGCGAAATGTGTCCTCCGCATTTAACCCATCTGTGGTAGTGAACACACACACACACACACACACACACACACACACACACACACACACACACACACACACACACTAGTGCACTAGGGGCAGTGAGTACACACACCCAGAGCTGTGGGCAGCCAACTCCAGCGCCCGGGGAGCAGAGAAGGTAAAGGGCCTTGCTCAAGGGCCCAACAGTGGCAACTTGCTAAGCCCAGGAATCGAACCTACAACCCTGTTATTGATAGCCCGGTGCTCTAACTGCTGAGCCAGCACTGCCCCTTCATCATTATATAAATGTATCATATAATCTCAAGACAATAATACCATGTATCGCAATTATATCTGGGAAAATATATATTTTGTCTGGAAAAATAGTTGTAATGACAGGTCTACACCGCACTACACCATAAATCTTTGAGCAAGACTGCATTCATATACCTGTGTAACTGATTCAAATGTAAGCCACTTTGCATAAGAGCATCGACCAAATGCCTTAAATGTAAATGTACTGTTCATAGGCAAAACTTTCATTTAATTTAATTTAATAGTAACTTTCATTACTATGTCAGCTATGTCATTTCCTAAATCATACAAACCACATTACAAAATTAGTCTTTTTAGAACAAGACTAATAATTCATTAAATAAATCTGAGAGCAAAAAGTATGTAATTACTTAAAATGTCAATTATGTGACACTGCAATGCTGGACATGAATAGGTTAAAAATACTCTACATATAAGAATACATAATTTACACTATATGTCCAAATGTTTATGGAAACTCTTTCTAATATAGGCATTCAGGCTTAACACGCCGGTAGAGCTTAGAGCTTGGGGTCATGACAGCAGACTAACATGACTTGAAAGTCACCTACAGAATCTCTCTCTCTCTCTCCTTCCCTTTCTCATAACTGCTGCACATCTCTTTCTAGCAAGCCAGGGCCGTTCCCTAGCGCGACTTCACGAGCGCCTCCACACGCACAATGAAGGGCTAATAGAACATTAGGGAGTTCACTGAAGCACTATTTACGGCAGGGTATTCATAGCAGTCAGAGTGGCACATTGACGTCAGAGGTAATGCCATGTGTTGCAGGCAGGAGGAAACCCACCTTGCATGTGCCCCCCCTTACCGTTGCACTTGGACTGATTAATGATGAGCCACTGGCTGCACCATCCACCACTGTCTGCTGGAGCCTCTGCAGTCCAACTTCATTAGAGCTGCACATATCTTCCAAAGAGGCAGAGCTACTGTACGTTGTGACTGAGAATCAGCATCCATAGGCCTTTTGTATTTCCACACAAAAGACTCTCTTATTTCCTTTCAGTCACCTGAAATGACAGAAATTATGAGCGCAGTGCTAGTTAGGAATCGACCTATCATTTAGACTTTACTGAAAGTGGTATGGATTGGGCCATTCGAAAACCCTAGAATCAGAAGCTGTGCATCAGAGGGGGGGGGGTTATGAAACTGTGATAAAGCATGCCAAAATACTTGTCTCTGTCTTGACCAAACATCAGATTCTCAAGCAGAGGCAGAGTAATATCCATTGTCTACAGTAGCCATAGACAGTTTAAAAGATTGCTTTGAGAGGAGAAAAAAAGAAATTTCACAAATATACATACTCTACAAAAAGAGTTGTGCATTACTATCAGCACTGAAAGTTGTTTTTTGGAATTGAATAGAAAGTAAAGTAAACTAAAAGTCAATATTGTAGTTCGAACAATAGAGATATTAGAGATATATAGTCTGTTCACTTGGCGACCATCTTCACACCACATTTCTAATCTATTTCTATGAATGAAGCGAGAAAAGCCAAGATATTCTAAAATGAAGGTCAAAAAACAGTATTTTAAAAAGTAAAAATGGGACAAAAACCTCCTGAATAATCTGTAGCATTTGGCTCAATAATGCAACAAAAAAGAAGTTTTTGGCTTGTTCTACTGCACATATGTAACCGGACGCCACATGGAGCTTTCCGAAAACTCCCATTCATATTTTAACCAGTCTCCTTATTTATAATGTCTCAGTTAATCAGCACCACCCTCAATCAGTATCTGTGCTCAACCATCATATACATATATACATACATACATACATACACACTCACACACATCCCATAAGTATATGCATCCTATTTAAATATGTAATGCTGGTTTGGGGCCTCTGGGTGAATTTGGAACAAAACCTTGTCCTTTAAACTAGCTTATATTAAATTATATTATTTATATAATTTTAATGAAATCTATCTATTTTTGTGAAAATATTTTTGTAAAATCTTTTAATATTCCATTGCAAGTTAAGATGTTTTTTCCTCCTCTTGTAAAGACATTTTGGGGATTAATGTTTATATCCTGTGTACATGTATACTGTGTGTATCCATACGCATCTCTGTCTGCCTCTGGTTCTCTCCAACATTGATGACAGAGAGGATTACACACTCAGAGCAGAGTGCAGTACATTATTCACTCAGGCTCTTTATCGCTCTATCCCAGCCTAGCGGAGGGCAGGGATAATGTAAGCTTAACCAAAAATACGGAAAAGTCCACACGACTGTGCTCACACAGCACCAGCTACCCAACTCATTTTTAGTTCATATTTAATTACACAGAGACAGCTGGAAACACACACACACACACATGCACACATACATTTACACATGCAAACACAAACACACACACACCAATGCAATATGTCAAGCCATATTTTCCAAGCAGAATGTGTTATCTAATCACAGCAAATCTCAAAAGGTCATGAGAAATAATTTAGCACTCAAACCTTCTTTCAGTCACTAGAATACTGAGCACCAATCCACCTGGCAGCATTTAAATATCAAACTCTCTCTTGCTCTCTCTCTCTCACTTATAAATTTTCAGCAAATACAGGTTACGCTGCTCACCACTCACCGAGTGTTATAGCACAAAACAGAAGCATAACCCATCACTACGACAGCTCCTGCTCTTCAGAGCTTCTTACTCGTCTGCTTGGAGTACATGTTGTGCTAGCTCCATTGACAGCATGCCATCGCTACCAGATCCTAGACATTAAGCTGAGTGATCTTCCCTGGAGACTGCAGTCTCAGAAGCCTATCAAGCTTTGGGACAGGAAGAATACATGTACATCCTGCTCTTCTAGAAATTTTGTGTGTTTTGCTTTTGCTTCTAAAAGAATACTGAATATTATTAAAGGCATTTTCAGCAGCCTGGCACTTATCTTTAAGACTTCAAACAGTCAAAGCTCTGCTTTCTATTGTGGCAGATTAAATGGCTGTGTATATTGGTTTCACACTGTAGCACCTGTTGTTGTCAATATCATGCCTCAGGAAGGAGAGGGAAAAAAAAACAACAACATCTGACGAAACATCTGAGAAAAGCCCGGTGTTCCTCCTCTGAAGAAAGCTAGGGGAGCTATTCACCAGAGTGCAAGCAAACAGGTCACACTGGCCTGGGCTTTAAATCCCATTGATCCAGCCAATCAATACGCTCCAATCAACACCTGCCAGCTGTTCTACTAAGCTCTATGCAATCACAAGAGCACACACACATAGACTCATACAGTCAGTTCACAAACAGTACACTTCGATTGCCATAATCCAAGCCTGCCCATTGTAACATGTCTATTGACCCATAACAGCTTTGTTTGTCAACAGCAAGTGGACAGCACAGGGCCTTTTCTTTCTGCTTGACCCAGTCCAAGCAGGCCTTAGGAGAATGCCCTGAAAAATGCCAGGTCACACTTAATTGGATCAGAGATAATGAATAGACACTGGCTCTGCATAATGAACCCATTTTCATCCGTTTCTATTTATCCAGGTATCCAGCACAGTGTTCAGAAGCACACTGAAAAGAAAAGCTATGACATTCTCCAAACCTGATGGCAGTCTTCTCCATGGCATCGGGACTGTCTACAGCAGGCAGCTCATCAGCGAGGATCTCCTCAGGACTACGTGGATCGATTAAGATCCCTCTTTTGTCTTTGTCTCTGATCCCAATCCCTGCTGTGATAGCATTCCATAAGGCATTCTGCGACTTGGAACCTGCAGCAAACAAAGAGGAAAGACTCAGGAGGATACAACACACAATACAGATGAAGTGAATTTGCAAATGGTGAACTTCTTTAAATTAGGCCTTGCACGGGCCTTACATAATAATTCATTTTTGCATCAGCGGTTTTTATTATTCTTATCATTAACTGTTGATTCAAGAGAGAACACTATCTCCAACCAACGAGTAGGACTTCCACTGAAAGGACAGTTGTAGGTATTTGTCCCCACCTGCTGTTCAGGCTGTGTAGGCAGACCCACTGCCCCACTGGTCTACAAGAAGGTTCATCCTAACGCTAACCTTTTCCTGTCACTGCACTGAAACCAGATCAATGACCTGAAGGCAGGTCAGCCATAAGAAAGAAGAGAAATGGGCACTCCTCTCAGAGACCTGGTGTAGGCCATATATTATGGTCCTTAAACAGACAGTATTCTGGCCAATGCTGCCATCTAGCCTACATTCTGCACATAAACATAACATTTTAATATCATTTTAGTAATTATTTAGTAATATTTAGTACGATTCAAAATATAAACAGTTGAATGTACTGAAAGTGTGAAAGTAAGTGTTTCACCAATCCGATGAAACAAGAAAGATGTTGACATGCTAAGGTAATTTCACAACACTAATGACTTGTCTACTCTGTTCTGTACACAGATATTCACTAATCATGTCTCTATTTACACTAAAAAGATAAATAAACACTTTTCAAATAAAAAATTTTCAAGCACAATAACAGCCAGTTTTGGTCATTCAGGTTGTTTTAATACAATAGTTTACATGTTGCATTGTACACCACCACCATGTGATTGAAGGGTAAACTTTCAGATTTAATTAAAGGGGAAGAAAATAATGTTGCATTAACCATTTACGAACTACAGCCATTTTTTATTAATCGGAACTAACATCTATACATACAGTAAGTTTTAGGGTACCTGATCATTCATTGTTTTTTTAAGGGTGTTTGACAGGTGATGTAGATGCTTCAGATCATTAACCCTTTCTTTCATTCTCCATACTCAATTTAATATTGGTTCCGGGTTTTTGGGGTGTGAAAAAATGCGTTCAGGCGGGATTTCTAAATTGTGTTAAATGTTTGGAATTTCTCATTTGTCTCACGTCAGCATTTGCTTCTGCAGCCACCACAGTTTTATACAGCTTCAAATGTGAATGTTAGTAAGTCCTGCATTCTCACCACCACAATTGGTCAACATGTACCAGCATCTACATCAACCATTGGTCAAATGTCTTCCCACCACAGTCGATTGGCTACAGCCAAAAAATACCTGAATGCAAATGTAAACAAACACTAATTGGTTTGACATTTTTTATGACTTTTTAATTGTATTGATATATTTGCTAATATATATTTCTACATTGGCATAAAAATGAAAACAATGTAAAAGGTGATAAAAGTAAAACTTCAAGTTAAAATGAAAATTGTAAAATGTGATTCGGCCATGATGGCTTTTAAGACTATATTAGTTTTGTAAATAAGTAAATGTTTATGTATTAATGATCATTAACAAACTTCTAACTTTAAGAGATATTTAACTGCCTCCAACCCTCATACACACACACTGCCATGGTTCCACAACTTAGGCCTACTTGAAACCCCCCCCCCAGGCCACATCATCCTAACCACAATAAATGCTCATGTGTTTCTGGTGTGCTCTTTTTTGAAAACCAAAATATGGTCACCCTACAAAACCTAACCGGTAACTATACTGCACTATACAGTAAAAGCAAATGGCTGGATAGGAGGAGTAAAGATTTGCCACAATTTAGGCTTTCATAGGTTAAATGCCCTCAGATTTATCCCATGGTGTGCTTTTACAGGACATGCTTTAACTGTTCTTTCACCATAATGAAATGTGTGTATAACCCAGCTCAACACATTATCGAAATACTAAACTAATGATTAAGTGCTGTTCTGTTTGTTGTGAAGAAAAACTGAATAGTTATTCATGAACCTGCTGTTTTCACCTGTGTGTCATTAGTTTATTTTACAAATATTCTCTTTTCAGAGTCATGTTTGTGTAGACGTGTCATCAACACCTATGCTATTAGTCAGTCCTGTTATTTTCATACAGCTGTATTCCTAACAAATTTATATTCTATTTATAATCATTCTTAATTTGAATTAGCTTTATGTATTAATATACTTCATTAGTTCTAAATTTATTTGGTTTACAGAGAACTAAGGTGATCTGTTTTTTTTTAGCTGTTTTCTGACACATGATCTGTATGACTACGGAAAAGTCCCAGTAATGTGAGCCTGTCCATAAATCTTGTGTCCTTTCCTCATGAATTATAAATGTTTTTACTGTTTATTTTATATCGTACAGTTTTGAACAACTCGCTATGTTTAAATTGAGTACTCACGTGTAAAGCGGGCAAGAGGCCTGGAGTGGCTTTCCCCTGTTTCATTTGCCACTGCAAATAGAAAAAAAGGTAAATGTGATTGAGAGATAAGCACACATAGCCTGGAGGCTGCATCTGCTCCTCTAGCTGAAGAGACATCCCTGCCCATACTAAAAATGTCATTTTCAATGAATATATAGTGGCGGTCAAATGTTTACATACTCATTGTGGACATAAGTATCATGGCAGTAATGGACTTTAAATGATTTCTTTGGGGCATAATGAGCGTGGGATCTCTAATTCTAAAATTTTGGGATTTTCTGAAATACTTAAAATTATATACAACTATATAAAACTATACAGAACTACATTTAAAGGCCCCATAGCAAATTGAACCCTAACACTTTTGATAGCCGGTTGGGGTCAAAAGACAAATGTTGCAGTCAGCATTTGGAATTCATTCCAAAAGCTTCATCTAAGCCTGCTTTATCCATTTCCACTACCTTTGAAGTGTGTTTGCGGTTACTGTTCTGTTGGAACACCCAGCTATGTCCAGTTTCCAGCAGTCAAGCTGATGGCCTGAGGTTATTCTGAAGAAATTTGAGGTAGTCCTGCTTCTTCATTATTCCAACTTTGTGCAGTGTACCAGCTCCACTGGCAGCCCCAGAGCATAACTATTGGTACAGTTGAGTAAAGGTTGGATGCCTCACTTTTTTCTCTGGAAGGCTATTGCTTTGTCCATTTGGACAGAAATCACACAAACCACAGCAGTGTAGAAGTTGCTTAAATGTAGACAGTGAAACTGGTGTGCCAGCATCTTTCAGTACATGGCAGGTCTGTGGCTTAGTTGGTTCTCATGATGCTCCTGAACCATTTACTTCTACATTTCTCTGTATTTTGTACAGTTTGGATCACCCTTCTGAGATCTGCACTGGGCTCCTTGTGCTTTCCTATTGTACTGTGTTGGTCAATCCAATGAGTGCCATCAAAAGACACAAACACACATAAGCTACCAGCTGTAGTCGATTATGATCACGAACAGGAATTTAAAAGACAGATTGGATTTTTATTGAGATCATTAAAAGCCCAATATTGCCATGATATTCATGTCCACAATGAGTGTAAGTAAATTTTTGTCAACTGTATCTTAAGAAATACTGGGAAGAAATGCAATCATTTCAATACTGTACATAGCCTTATTATATTATTTTTCAAACTAATTCATTGTGTAATTTTATTTTGATCTTTAATGTGATCTTTAAAGGACTGCACTACAATCTAATACTAAACACTACTGTCTTTAAAGAAAAAAAAAACAGATCACTGTCATGCATTAATGTCTATGAAGTTTCTTCAAAGAAACATAAACTACAATTTGAAGAACTGACATGGTGTAAAGTCTCAGTCCTAGATCAAATGAAAATGAAATCGGTGATGCAGCTAGCTTTAAATTCAGTTCTTTAAAGAGGCCTGCTGGGGAATGTTGAAAGGGAGAAGGCTAAAGGTAGAGTGTAGCTTTGTGTTTTTTGATTGTGAAGACAGTGAAAGTACAAGGTCGTGCTCTGGGGATGGATCTGTGTGAGCGTAGGTGTCATGACAGAAAGTAGAGAACATCAGTAAGTGGCCCCCATGGAGTTTAGAGCTGAGGGAGATCACAGACACTGGCTTGTTTCTCAGATAGAACAAGAAGATTACCGAGGCAATGTGGCCCCACAAGTCTGCAGGCTGTCAACAGTTCAGTGGACATGGGCCCTGCGTGCCAGTGTGTGTGTGGTGTGTTTATCTTAAAAGGTCCCCACTGTAACTGCTTCATGCTATAAGCAAATCTTTCCCTTTATGGTGACGAGCAAGACAAATGTCAAACAACATCAGCACAGACACTGCGCAGAGGCTTAGTACAGGTCAAAGGGAACACTCATTCAAGTGTTATTTACACAAAAGAAGAAGGTGGGCCTCTCATTATGCCTTTACAAAAACACATCCAGAAGGGAAACCATAACTTACTCAAGTCTATCAGTTGATTTTTCACTTTAGAACAAAATATGTTTGACAATGTTTATGTATCACTACAGCCATGTCAAAATCTTCCCATCTCACTTTTACGTTGTGTGTATTTTTTTGCCACACTAGTTGAAAGGGCCATTTAAGGTGCGATTTAACACCATGTAAACATTTCATGACAAACAGACCCATAACAACTGTCCAAAATCACGTCAATAAAAAAAACACCAAGTGACAAGGAAGAAGAGTGGATAAGACATGGAAAGTTGAATAAGAACTGGAGACTGTGAGGAAGCCCAAGTAGCAAAAAGAGCAGACTGTTAAGTGGAGACATGAACGCCATTGTGGCAGACGGATAATGAGGGGGATCAGAGGGCTTCTGAAGAGAGGACCCTTTCAGCCCGGTGAGTCGGTGGGGACTGTATTGTGTCCAATATGTCTGCACTCAGGAGTCGGAAGAGGGCACTTCATTAGCGATAATGATTCCCCCTGCACTACCGCGAAAACTCCAGTAGTGCTGTGACGACTGAGGGTCCCCTGCTGAGGGACAGGAGCACTCCCCCATCTTCACCCCTCCTCCAGCCCCAGCGCTCTCTCTCCTCCTTCACTCTTTCTCCTGCACCCAATTCACTGAGCCTCACTGATTAGCCAACAGGTGCTCTAATGAGCTCTCTGCTGGGTTTCCCTTCACAAACACACACACAAACATTCGTTTTTTGTGTGGTATATCTATCTGAAAGCAACTTATTACACTGTTTTAAAATGATTGTGTGTGTGTTGACTTTGTCAGTTTTACAAAAAATGTGGTGAAAAGTCAAATTGCAAGATTCCTCGTCTTCTTGAAATATAAACATAAACACACACACACATACACAGGGTCATCATAAGAGGAAGAGACTGACTTGTTTGTTACAAAGCAACAGGAATCACGCTGCAATGATGACATCACATCTCCTCCCTGTTGGTGGCCATGGCGACAGTAATCACAAAGGCAACTGGATAGCAGACACAGGTTGTACGAGAAAGTCCCTTATCTGCCTGCTGTGATTTAAAGAGCCGAGCTGTTTATATAGCCATCATTCACAGAATGAACACACACTCACAAACACACACAACCAGTCACTCACATCTCATAGACAAACAATAGCCTACTCAGCAACTCATCTCTTCAAACAAGAAGCAGTCCCTGGTCTATTATCCTGTCATCACAGGAGTTTTCTGCTCCAGCTAGCTGATGAACTGAACATGGCGCGCACTCATATGGTCAGCCTCTCATATTAGCATAACAGAGGCAGACTTCATCAAAAACAATGTGCATGTGCAGCAGATTAACAAACGTGGTCTAACTGTGCAGCATCCTCGCAGTCTTCTTCCCACTGCCTGCTTTCAGCCGTACTGATTGTGGCCTGTTACATAAGCACTGCCACTTGACCTTTGAAAGGGTGTAATTACCACCATCCTATGTTCTCAGCTGTCATGTCATTTTGCCACTTGGACTGTATTGTTCTATGCCTGCATCCGTACAAACGCCTAGGAGCACACGAACTGTCAGGAAAACAGACAGATCATTTTGTCTTATGAAGCTCTCGATGTTTGACAGAACTGGAGAAGAATTCAGGCTTTGGAGGACGAAACACAAAGTACTATGACTCATTTCACAAAATACAATATATATATATATATATATATATATATATATATATATATATATATATATATATATATATCATGTCTGTTACACAACCTTGTATCCCCAAAATGTCAACTTTACAGTAGAAGGAAAATACCTTATTATCTTTCAATGGAAGTGTAAAAATACTTAAATCCAAGTCCAATAGAAAGGCATTTCTATTATTCCATTCATCATGAAATGTAAAGATCAACCATCAGATTCATATTACACCAAAATAGAGGTTCTACAAAGGGTCATTTAAACTATTTCTTAGAAGATTAATTACTGTAAAAGAGATGTGAGTGTGAAAAACCTTTAAATAGGTACAGACCTTTAAAAGTTTCCTTTCATTTCATCACCTTTCGTTTCCAAAAAATGTTTCCCTATGGGAATTTTTTTGGCATTGCTCAAAAAACCATTTGTAGCACCTCTATTTATAAAAAAAAAAGAAGATACAACAAATTTGCAGGACAGCAATGATGTATTAAAAAATTTAAAAATGCACACATAAAATAAAATATGTTTTTATGCATTAACTTTATTATAGTTTCAGATCCTTAAGTACAACAAGTACAAAAAAACCTACTTAGACAACTACTTGGACATCAGCAAAACTCTCACACATGTCCAGCACAAGAAAAAAAACACCACAACCAACACAGACTCCAACGCCAGGTCACCAGTGAGCACTTAGTAATGGGATTAACAGGACAAGCTTGGTTACACTCAGTCACACACACACCCACACACACTTGACCATTAGCTCCAGTCTTACCGATAGTGAAGCTGAACCCATCAATGCTGAATGTGGCACTCCGGCACTTTTTGAATCCTTGTTTTTTGAAACTCGGCTCTGTCATCTTCTTCCAGTAGCTGCTCCAGACAGCAAGCGTCTCTGCCCCTGCTTCTTGTTTGGCTGTCTTGATGAGGCTTGAGAGAAAGAGAGAGAGAGAGAGAGAGAGAGAGAGAGAGAGAGAGAGAGAAGGGGCTTGCTGGTTGGAAACTGTCCCCTGGAGAGGTGGTGTGTGTGGGCAGCAAGTGCTGGAGATCGGCTCCCCAGGTGCAGAGGAACACGTGTTGAAGCCCAGAGAGGAGTCTGTGTGTGTGTGTGTGTGTTGAGAGAGGTCAGGGTAGATGATTAGAAGTGTGGAGCGCAGTGATGATGCATCCACCTGGATCACTTCTGTCCTCTCTGCAAGACTCCTACAAAACTCTACACACTCCTGACTGCATTTCAGGCTTGCCCATGTGTCAGTAAATGAGGAGAGACTGCTGAGGATGTACAGGAAGATTCTAGTTTACCTCCCTCCCCTTCTTTCTCTCTCACTCCTGCTCGCTAGCTCTCTCTCTTTTTCTCCCTCAGTCTCTCTTTGCCTGTAATTCCCTCACCCCACCCTCTCGTCTCCCTTCCTACCTCACCCTCCTTCTCTCCAGCTATTTCTTTTCTCTCTCATTTTCCCTCAGTCTATCCCCTCCCTCTTTCATTAACCCACTCGTGTGTGTGTGTGTGTGTGTACATGATATGACCTTGTGCACTACTGACCAACTCCTACTGCAACTCTGCCCACTAAAAACATCATGCTGTGCTGTTTATTTATGAATGTACTCACTATTATGCAGCCACTGTGGGTAAATGTGTGAGCAGATCCCTGCATCAGTTTTCATGGCAGCCTCAATATTATTTCACCAAAATATTTACTCATGCGAATGCAACCCTGATTAGTCTAATGGATATTTAAGAGGGTTTAAGTAGTGGGACTAACCAAAAAAAAAAAGCATGGCTATTCTAAAAAGAGTGTGTGAGTGAGAGAGCACTCATTTTACATGTCAATTTCACTTCACACACACTGAAACATTTATAGATTGAACTAAATTAATCACAATAAATACATAATTTTAACAGAAAACAATTAAATGAACACAATGAACTGCTTGCAAAATCCTGCCTCCCTTAGTTTCAGTTATTGTATCTGTCTAGCTTTCAGTCCCGGTTAGCTGATAGCATTCCTAGCACAGATTAAAACGCCTCCTGGAGTTGAAGACGCATTAGTCAAGAATCGGGAATCACATCGTTGTTGTTACGAAGCAGTGAACACAACAACACTCCGCCATTCATTACACTTCATGTTATAAACACACACCTCTAAAATCCCTTTTTCAGAGAGACAAATCATCTGTGATTAAATAAACTCTTCTTGGTAACATTGGCTAGCTAGCTAGTTCAGTGGCATTTGTCCAGATTGTCCCATATCTGAGGGATGTGATGGTGTTAGTGCTAACATTTTATCCTCTCATAAAGATTTGCTGTGGTGGAAATAGTGGAATGTATTCACTGTCTGATAGATCTTTGCTGGCCAGTCTTTGCTATATAGCTAGGTTGGATGAATTTCTCTGAAGGTGGTTCATCCAAAGCCTTATTTTACTAATTTCTTTGAGAGATTAAAATCTATCTACTTTATTGCTTATGTAAAGTATGGTACTCTAACAGTCCCATACATTAAACAGATTGACAACATTTAGCTATATAACTGTAACCCTGGTAATTATGCATCCAACATCAACCCCCTAGCATGTAGTATTGTCTACAAGTGCAATTTAAAAAGCCATTGTAATGTTAGCTCTTGTTTTACCACATATCATGCCGCAATGTTTTTGGCAACGCATGGCATTAAGCAGCTTGCTCCATGTTGTTTTAGCCAAACAGACCCGCTGCCTCAACATCATCCATCTGTCTGAGAGTCAGTTGCAGTTTCCCTGAGTTACAGACCAGCAGTTGCAAGGCGTGCCGTAGTTTTAGAGAAGCTAGCTAACGACATTGACAAGTTGTTTACTCTTAATAAATCTTGACAGCTTGCTAAACTAGCCAAGCTGTGTCATTTTGAGTAAATGTGAGTTAGCTTAGTCACATTTAGTGAATAACAAGTGTTAGTGAGTGGTTTTCAAGTTTTTAGTTCCACCTTAATGCTGTTGATGTTCTTTTAGAGTTGAAGAAAAACAATCCAAACTTTCTTATGAAGTCATCCTAGAAATGTATATGTTTACTGGCTACACTGATGCCTTTTTAATAGTGAATATGCAAATATTAATCCAAATCAGTTCTTTTTGATTGTAGAAGTGGCACTCATAAATAATAATCTATTTTAGGATATAAGCTGTGTTTGTAAATGATAGACATGAGATGTGCACTGACAATAAATACAAAATATACAATTATGTGCATGTACATGTGCAAATGTGTTAATTAAGGCTGGGTCCAAATTACGTTACTAAACTAATAGTAAAATTGAATAAATGTGTAGACCAGCAATGTGTTGTGGGTGTAAATGGAAGAGCAAAACAGTGTTTTGGTAGAGAGAACAGTACACACCTTATGTACAGAGAGGGAGTTGCGTATGTGGAGCTTAGTATGGAGGAGCTCAGTTAAGGTTGGTGTTGCTGGTGTTTAACAGCATGTGGGAAGAACCTGTTCTTGAATCTGGTGGTTGTGGCTTGGATGTTCTTGTACATCTTTCTGGAAGGCAGGGGTGCAAACAGCAAGTGGCAAAGGTAAGTGAGGTCAGAGAAGATGCTGATGTCTTTTCTCCAACATCTTTTGTTGTAGAGGTCCTGTATGTACTGGGCAGTTTTCACCACTCTCTGCAAGGGCCCTGTGTTCTGCAGCAGCGGCGCTGCCATACCAGATTGTGATGCAGCTTAATAGTATTTATTTAAAATTTGTAAAAATAAAAAAAATTGTATTACTGATTTTTCATAACCGTTCCACACCTGAGATTCTCTTGTAAACTGTTGGACTTCTGCCAAAGATTTGGTGACATATAAATAATGGAATTTGGGCATTCTGGGATACTGCTACTGCTACTGAATAAGTAGGAAAAGGGAGGGAAAACTGTAATTCAGGGGATGAGGAAAACTTGTCAACTTGTCAGAACTTGTCACACCAGGTCTTTTAGCAAATTCTGCTAAAGCAAAAAAACTCATGATGAGCACTAACTGAGCTAACTGATCTGTTCTGTTTACTGTATTTTTAAAAACTCATTAGCCAAGACATGTCTTAGTCCAATACTAAAATAAATAATGACGTTCTCTGCAGTTTTGTTTTCCCTATGCTTGCACTTAGAGATGATTGTGACTATGGAAGTGATGTGCGTTTGAATCGTGTAAACTCCATGCATCACTTTTTGTTAATCACTGAGATGCGTTCCTCCACAGGTATTCTCTTACGACTCCCCCATCCATGTGATTATGCGTCGAGCTTATGATTATGTGAGTTTTTTTTCATGTAAGTAAACAATAAGCATACCATGTTCACTTTTCTTTTACAGCCATGAACGACAAACCGACTCATGCTCAGTCCTGATAAAGTCAGAAAAATCTAAAATTTCTGGAGCTATTGATTCAAGCAACAAAGCTGTGCCAGCTATGTAAATATGAACTTGGTGTGTGGGTTAGTTCTTCAGTGTTCTTCCAGTAACAGGCCTCTTTCATTCTGAATATCCATCCAAATATCTTCAGAAAAGGAGGACAGAGTAGGTCCAGCCTTTTGGCGCATGAAATTTAAACAGAGCCGATGAGAGAGTGGTTCTAAAGGGAACAATCTTGTACATTTTACTACACAGACAAAAGTATTGGGACACATGCTTATCTATTGTTTCTTCAGTAATCAAGGGTGTTAAAAATGTTTATCCTGCTTTTATTGAAGTAACTATATCTACAGTCCAGGGAAGGCTTTCTACTAGATTTTGGGGCAATGATAAGATGATTTGAGTGCATTCAGCAAGGTCACCACCTCACATCACCTCACCCCCACTCCCCATCTCATTCTAAAAGTATTGGGTGGAGCACCATCATTCCAGAGAATATCATCTCACTGCTCCACAGCTCAGTGCTGGGGAACTTTGTACCCCTCTAGCTCACATCTGGCATTACTGCCAGCAGGTTCATGTTTATTTGCTACAGGGAGTCCAACTCTGTTGGCAGTACAGGGACAGGGACTAGGCAGGCTGTATGTGTGCATTTGCATATATGTACCAGCAATAAGTGCAGCTTAAAGTAGCTAAATGCATTCATTAAAAGTGGTGTCCACAAACATTTGACACAGAGTACTTTTTGAATTTTCCTATTGAAAGAGTCAGTGAGAACGAGCAAGAACTTAAAAGCTATAAGGATTATTTAGATAGCAGTCAGTGTAAATGCATAAGCACAGACAGAGAACACTGACCGGAGAAACGGGATAAAGGAACGTGAGTCTCTGAATTTCCAAATTAAGTCCCTCATCTGTACTGCCAGTCACAAAGCTGATGCATTTCTGCTGACAATAAAAATGGGTTATCACTAGCTTACTGTTCACATCTCGTTACCATGGACAACAGGTGCACAAAAAGTGTATTTTCTGCAGCTGTGGAGGAGTGAAGCACATCCACTCCGCCTCAAGGCCACTAAGAGCCACTGGCAAAAGAAACTATTGTAATGAAACATGTCACTTGGTAACCACACACACCTTCTTCTTTCTTTCATTGCTACCTTTACTGCTGTAAGCTCGGAAGGAAGGGGGTGGGGTGAAGCGGTTAAAAGCGGAACCTGAAACGTATTGCCCTCATATGCTTCGTGGTGTCGGCTGGAGTTCAGAATGAGGTGCTCCTAGAATGGCTGCATTCAAGTGGAGGTGTTGGCTCACTCTTAAA
This sequence comes from Salminus brasiliensis, assembly GCF_030463535.1. Classification (NCBI taxonomy): domain Eukaryota; kingdom Metazoa; phylum Chordata; class Actinopteri; order Characiformes; family Bryconidae; genus Salminus; species Salminus brasiliensis. Next base: position 17,917,833 of record NC_132882.1, on the reverse strand, counting down.
GGTGAGGTGTGAGAATGAGCTGAGGATCACATGGCTTGGGTTACAGTGCAGCAGGTGGATAAGGGTGACATATAAATGCCGTCCGTATCTTTATGACCCCAAACCTAACTTTGATGTTTCAGCCAATTAAGCTAGGTCACATTCATTTCATTGACAGGCTACTGTCTCCAGCTACTGCATAAACAAGCAATACACTTGGAAACACTGCAGATCAGGAACTGTAAACAAAAAGTGCTAAACATTCTCTTGTTGTATTACATACAGAGCCAAAATTTCAAACCATTGATTCATATTCATGAGCACTTAGCTGGGATGGATGTTGTTGATTCGTCACCTTTACATTCATACATTTTACAGCACTGATGCGTTTTACATTTTTATCATTCCCAAAATGTTACAGCCATCTAACACAAGGTATGACCTCTCACTAACCAGGGGAGTCAATGTGCTATTTTGGTCTCATTCATCATCCAAATATTTCAAATGCAACAAAGCAAACATCCTTTATTCTCACCTCATTTCTGCACTTGAATTCAATTTTATGGATGCTGGTGTCATTCACACAGATTACGTCCAGTCCATGCCATCTTTAACTAGAACCAGTTCAACTCTGAAGCTAAGCTAACCCTCTTTTCCCAAGACGCCTCCTCTCATGCACTCATGCAGACATGTGGCTGCACCTGACCACATCATGATTATGTATTAGCAGCTGTTTTGGAAATGCACTGCTGGCTTGGAGCAGTGGAGGTAGAGATTTTGCATGCTACATCACTCAGTCTCCGCACTTCACACATCCTCCCCAGACGAATTTGTTTACACACTTGCTCTATATATAGATTTCTACACATCTGTGACTTAGCGCCTATGAAATATCCTCCTCACCTTTAATCTGTGAGAGAAAGAGTGTGTGAAACAAAGTGTAAGACACAGAATGGAGAGAATAAGCTATAGTGTCTGGTACTTATTTCTCTTTCTGCCCAATATAACTTTTTGGAGTGTCACACTGACAGAAACTGTTATTTTTTATATGTTTCTTAAGTTATTGTGTGTACTTAGTATGAAACACCGTCAAAGCCTTAGTGAGGGTGCTGCAGCATCCTCTGATTTCAGGATTGATTACAAATGTATTTGTATAGCGCTGTTTTCAGAAATCCAGTAATAAGAAAGGAGATCAACAGCAAGAGATTAAAGCAGCATCTGCTGAAAATAAGCATACACATAAGCATGTACATGCATACACTATTAGGCCTCAATTCTTCATGGCATGGATTCCACCAGATCTTGGAAACATTCCTTTAAAATTCTGGTTCATACGGACACCACTACACGAGTCACAGTTCCTGCAGATTTGTCAGCACTGAGCTTTTGAATTCAGGACGGCTTTTAAAAAAATGGTCTTGAAACGTTTTTATTACAGGTCCAGAACACCATCACAGACTGCAGCTGCAAACACACCTGCACTGTGCAGTCTGGAAAACAAGCAAATCCGAAATGATTTAATTACCCTGCATTGTTCAGTGTGGCGATGAATGAAGTGGACTGATGAGGTTAAATATAATGTTCAGTACTAGTTCTAACACTGCAATAACTTGGATGGTGCATTGTGACTTTATTGACTTGTATCTGTGGTGTAGTGCAGCCAAACTGGGAATCAAAGGACTTGAGCTGTTCTAGAGATATGTAGTTGTCTTTTTTCACCAGTCTTGGAACCTGGAAAATGTGCTTTAAGGTGAGATGAGGTGGTGAGGTGAGGTGTTCTTGAGGTGAGGTGAGGTGTTCTTGAGTATTGTTTGTACTGTTCATGTATGCAGGCCATAGTTTTTAAATGGCTAATATTTTCTACATAAGTGGCAACAGAATAGGATATTGTAATACTGATATAGTGTGCTTTTAAAAGCCAAGGAAATGGGTATTGTTGATTTATTGGATTAATTTATTGGACGGCAGGGTATTTAAAAGTCCACTGCCATTATTTTGGTCTGGCTGGTGGAACAGACTGTTTGGTTGCTGGAATTGCAACTCTGTAAACTGAATTATCTTGTTTTTGGTGTTTTTGTTTAGACTTTTTTATTTCCTTTTTGGATCCCCCCTCACCCTTTTCTGTTTTTCCCCCTGATTGATTTAGTTATTTTATGACATAATGGCATAATGACATAATCATCATGCTGGAAGTTATCCTTAGAAGATGGGTAAACTGTGGACATGAACAGCAACAAAACTCAAATAGTCTGTGGCCTACAAGCCATGAATGATTGGTGTATCAGGAAAATGTTCCTCACATCATTATACCACCTCAACCAGTCTGAACTGCAAGGTAGGTTGGGTCCATGAATTCATGCTGTTGGCACCTAATTCTAATCCTCCCATCTGTGTGCCTCAGCAAAAATTGAGATTAATCAAATCAGGTTATGTTTTTTCCTGTTCTGGCCTAAATAATAATCAATCAGCTGAAAAGTTGCTCATATTTCTATCGTTCACATATTCACAGACTCTCATATTTCTTTCATGTCTTTAACCACCACAGAAATGAAAGAATGCAGTTAACAATGCTAAGCATTTGCATACTAGTGTTATGTATTTTTATGACCTGAAACAACAGCAAGTAAATTGCACGCAGAGTTGTAGGCTACTTTTGTGACACAAATAGATCTAATATTAGATTTATTAGAATTAGATATTAGAACATTTGCCAAATGTTCTTCAGAATACATTTATTCTTAAAACCAACCTTTTGGTTTTAAGAAGACAATGGCATTCACCATTGTTTTTCATATTTGGACATTAAGAGGTCAGTGGGATCCATCATTATAAGAGCATAACTGAAAACAGTCATGAATCAAGTCTGTTTGTAAGTAAACTATCTTGGAAAATGCTTGTGAATGTTATTTGTTGTTGTTTTTTCACACTTAGCAATAAAAAGTTAATATTCTGCTTGGTCTCTGCTTAGCTCATTTGAAGTAGGGCAGTATGTGTCAGGGTATTTTTGGGTAGTTTCTGTTAGTAATTTCATTACAGAATATGCATTTTATGAACATATCTACTGTAATTATTATTATTATTATTATTATTATTATTATTATAAGATATAAAAAGCCAGGTTGCATTGCACCACCTGCACACACTAAATATGTCTCAAAGCACAACCAGGTTCAGATACAAAGAAATAACCATTTAATTATGAAAATACCTCCCAGCAGCCCTTCAGTGCGTGACTTTGTTTGGCTAGAGATTCCATTTTTTCCCACTACTTCAGTATCAAGGGAAAAAATAATCATTACGCATCAACTGAATAATTTAGGATGCACCTACAAACCAGTGGACAAATCAGGGTATGTTTATGGTTAATTACTGCACATTCAAACCACAACATACAACTGTTATTATGGGTTGGAGGTTGGCCCATAATATGTATGGGTCAGCCTCCAACTGCACATTAAAAAAAAGAATAAATAAATATAAAATATAAAAAGAAGAGTCAAGGACAGCATTTATGGCCTTGCCATTCAAGCACAGCACAAAGTCTGTTAACTTTCCTGCCAGTGAGTGGGAGTGGGAGCACAAAAGCCTAACCTGTTTCTTTTTCTCACCATCCTACAGAATCTGAGCTCTTGTCAGCTGAAAAGACCACATCCCTCCAAACTCGGCCCTGATCGAGCTGAAGGCAAGTTACCATAGGAACTGTGCGTGAAGCTCACAGGTATCGTACACTAGAGATTAGTAGAAATCATAAATGAAGTACATCTGTGATCGCTGTGGGTGGTTTGCCACAGAAAACGTGTTCATTTTGTTTAATTAATTCAAAGGTTCTCTGAAATGCACAGTAAAACAGTTTATGAAAGGCTGTCAGTATCGCCTGAACTTAATCGCTTATTGTTGCGATCATGTAACTGCAGTAAATAAAGGTCAAGTGTAAAGTAATCCACCCTTTGAAACTGTGGAAGGGAGAGGAAAGGAGCGACCAACTGTTCTCGTAAATGTTTGAAGAGTGTGTTTGCTCTGGAGCAAGTCGATGAGAACCTGTGTGTGTACATGCTCTATTAAACATGGTTCAGTTACAAGCACAGAAATGAGAGTACTCAAGCACAGTGTATAGTACTTAGCCTATAGGAACACCTCACCATGGATAATCCAATACTCTGACAAACATGACTGTGTATCAGGAGTTAGTGATATCTTTCGGTGTCTTTTCAGTGATCAAACTATTGCATACGGACACTGATAAAATGACCAGAAGAAAAGTACATTTCTAGACCGAAAGTTTGCATCTCATTGTCACTTGATCAAATTCACAACAGTTAATTGCAAACAACTTGGCAGTGAATTGTCAACACAGATGCATGCCCAACATGTGTACACCCCCTCGCTTTGTGCCATTGAAATAGCAATCCTGCAAAGTCAGACGCACCTGGCTCTTAAAGGGATTGCCAAGTGACACACTGATTGGTTTATTGCACGTTACACCCAAAACATACCCATGATTAATTAAGAGGCTTAGTACACACCTTTTGCGTGCTTTGAGCTGTGCATGGCATACTTTTCCCATCGTTACAATAGCAAAGACTCACCAATACAAGAAAAAATATCAGTAGTGCCCAGAGATTTTTAACATGGAGACCACTGCTGTGCTCAGTGAAGTAATTCCGTCTGGAGAAGGGCAAAAAAGACAGACATGGGTGATCCTGATGGGAATTAAATAATAGCTCCAGTAAGAAATATATATTTTTTTATTAAAATAAGAGAAATATACAGTGTATCACAAAAGTGAGTACACCCTTCACATTTCTGCAGATATTTAAGTATATCTTTTCATGGGACAACACTGACAAAATGACACTTTGACACAATGAAAAGTAGTCTGTGTGCAGCTTATATAACAGTGTACATTTATTCTTTCCTCAAAATAACTCAGTATACAGCCATTAATGTCTAAACCACCGGCAACAAAAGTGAGTACACCCCTAAGAGACTACACCCCTAAATGAGATGATTCTTATCACAATTACAGCAAGGCTACTTGATCACGGTCAGTAGTGTAGGGGTGTGTATGCGCAGCTACAGTGCCTTGCAGAGGTGTTGGAATCCCTACAAAGTCCTCAGATGTAGCTGAATTACACCTACCCAGAAGTTAGTACTCTTCACTGATCTTAAAAAAACAAAAAAAACAACTGCAACTGAATCCTACTTGCTAATATGATTCATGATCTGTGTGTCACAGACAGGGGTGATTTATGCCTCACTCTGGTCATATTGTTATTGTTTATGTATTGGAGATCTTTGTTGTGTTTTTTAGAACCTTTCACAAGAAATACCTGCAGTTTGGCCAAATATAAAACTACTGCTGAGATCTGAGGTTCTGACCTTAAAGCTTTGAACCAAGCACAAAGATGACCAGAGGCAGACCCTTTTCAGTTATCTATCCATGCACTGTAGGTTTGAACTGCATATCCTGATCTGTTTGATTCTTACAACATAGATCTAACAGCAACAGAGGTCCAAGCAAGTAGTGCTAGTAGCCTCACAGTCAGTAGCCTCTCAGTCAGTCAGACCTCAGTTCAACTGAGGATTTGTGGCTGGCCTTGAAAAGGGCTGTTTGTGGCAGGTTTGCATAGAGGAATGGAGTAAAATTGCTGTGTCCAGATGTGCAAGCCTGAGACCTATCCACACTCAATGCTGTGATTGCAGCCAAATGTGCATCTACTAAAAAATAGACCAAATAGACTTGATATGTACATATACTTATGCAGTCCATTATTCCATTAATAAAAGCAATAAAAATGTCTGAGGGGGTGAATTCACAACACAAACAACTAAGTACCTTGGTACTTACAATATGAAATTTATGCAATTCCTGAAATGAAGATCCAGATTACCACAAGATGGCACTCTAGTGTCAGAGAGAGAGAGAGAGAGAGAGAGAGAGAGAGAGAGAGAGAGAGAGAGAGAGAGAGAGAGAGAGAGAAAATAAAGTGTATAAGCCTAATTTTAGCATCTCTCTCTCTCTCTCTCTCTCTCTTGCTGGTGGCTGGAGTATAGGTGCTTTTACAGAGGGCTTGTCCCTCTCAAACCACCATTTGCATGTTAATACAGGAACATCCTCCTCCATTCAGCCCACACTGCCTAATATCACAGAAATTGCACAGCAGAAGGTAGGGACAGCATAATGAAGCCTCGGTTTGACCAATTCTTTAAGTGGTATAGAAGGTTTACGTTATCTGTTTAGTACAGAATTAGTTAACTAATACTAAAGTAGTAGCATTCGAGGTGGAAAAGCTCTTCACCAAGCCCCTTTACTGATCCAGCCTCACTTGTTTTGCGAGGCTGTGGTCGGTTGTGATGTGGAGTTTAGTCAGTCACAGTAAACTCCTACACTCTGGCTACAGTTTGTTTGCACATATTAGACGAGGACCCTCAGGGAACAAGAGTGACGTAGTAAAAAGGAAAAAAAAAGAGATTTAATATTTAAAGAGATCAAAAGTTCTAGACTTAATCCACACATTTAGGCCTGTTTAAAGTTTTAATTTAGAGCCATGTTAAAATATTGTATTATCGTTTTAACGTGTTTATACTAATGGAGAAAGTGATGTAAATACAATATCCAACACAATTAATAAACTATTCGATTTATTTATTTATTTATTTATTTATTTATTTATTTATTTATCTAATCATCTATCCATCCATCCATCCATCCCAAGCAAAAAGTTCATATTTTCGCATGTTGTCCACTAGGGTGCAGACGAGTAAAGGAATAGAAATGACCGGGGCTCGAGTTTCGCCCCTGAGTTTATTGACTATAATTGTACTTGTTTTTTGTTTATTATTATTATTATTATTATTATTATTAATAATAATAATAATAATCATCATCATCATCATAATACAAAGAAAATGAAGGGAAATAATAATAAGAATGAATATGATTAATAGAATTAATATATTAATACAATAATAAGAAGAATAATTATTAATACAATAATAATTCGTATAATATATAGCTATTGTTATTATTATTATTATTATTATTATTGTTGTTGTTGTTGTTATTGTTTAATTTTTTATTATTATTACAAACACATTTCAACAACAGCATTCCTGTGCATCTTTTCTAGGTCAACCAGTCATTTTAAAGCTTTTTAAACACCAACTTCATAGTAGGTCGTAGGTAGGTAGGTAGTTGATGACCTCTTACAGCTTCCTACTAGTACCAGAATATTACAAATATGTTTAGCATGAAAGAAAATCAGGTATAACCATGTGGAAAATTAAAATCAAGGGTAAAATACACAGCAGGTCTGCGGCTGCATCAATGCAGTCAGGTGGTCTTTTAATTATAGTTAACTTCACCTGACATGGAGTTTCTACTCTGATTTGCAGGAAGCTGCAGACTGGCTTAAAGCATTAGACCTGCTACAACCCTTCTAAAAGAAACCGTATCCAAGTCAGATTACCACCCCAACATTGTTATTTGTGCTTGGCAAAATGCGTTCCTCCATCCTCACAGGAATCCCCAGAGTGGTGTAGCCTGAGAAAGGAGGGCAAACGGATAAGGGCATTTGATCCAGCTTTTCTCCACTTTGTTCCAAGGAGCACAGAGTTAGCTGCCACATGGCTGTGCCTTTATTTGCATGTGTTTCACACTTTCATAAGAACCTCTGCTGATCAGTTGCAGTGTACAGATATTTAGAGGTGAACTGCAGTAGTTGGTGTTTGTGCTTTGTTAAAGAACTGTTTTGGGTTACTTAGGGTGGTGTGGCTCAGTACACAGTTACTTCCTTTGGCATGTTAACCTATCGTATGAAGTGGAAGTGGATGCACTACAGTTTACGGTTTGCAAATTTGTTTTAGTATTATTATTATTATTATTATTATTACAGCCAAAGAGGCCATAATGTACTGTAAAACATTTGCAGAACAATTGTGTCTTTAGTGTTATTTTGGAAAATAGCCAGGAAACATAACCTGTGACTTCTCACACTTCATTTTCTTTTAGCACAGATGTGACAGATGGGCCGGTCTGGGATCACGGTTACTCCACACCCCTCTAATGAAGACAGAATCCTGACAAGGATGTCAGAAAGTCATCTTTGCCTTCTCACAATCTGCAAACCAGGCAGCTCAGAGTCTTACTTATTCAGTATAATGGATTTAGACTGTAATGTAAAGCAAGAGCATGTGTAAGACAGAAATGTGTGGCACACAAAACAGCCTCACCATTTACTTTTGGAAGGTTTTATTGACTTAGTGAAAGCGGTGACAGTCGTTTTTATTGTGTACACAAGACATCATATCATTCTCCTAGCTTTTGGTCAATTTTCAATAACAAATACAAAACAGAAAAGTAGTCACTCAGATTATTGCTGTGGTCTTACTTGTACAGTGTAAACTATGTGGTAAACAGGAATACTGGTAAAGCTGGTTCTCTCATTGGTCTACAGTGTCTATTTTGGTGAAACACAACTGCAGATCTTTCTATTATAGCAAAAGGCACTTTAAAGCTGTTTTTGTTTGTTTGTTTGTTTAACTCTCACAGAAACAACAGAAATACTCCACATTCTATATGGCATCCTGCTACAGTGCACTCTTCCTCAGTGCCCTATATCTCCTGTCCTTTACAGATTCACATGCAGCTCATTCCAGATCTTCGTGGTGCTGAGTGGACTCGTTAATTACCTGCAAAGAACACATGCCCATCAGCCCTTATTATGACAACCATACTGGTAATTGTATTGCAGTGGAAATGCACAAACGTATGTTACTTACGTGCCCATCCCTTGTTTCTATAGTCTTAATCACCACCTTCTTGGAAAGGTTTTCAATCATTGGTCTGGATTCTACCATGGTTTCTGCACAGAGAAAAAGCCACAGTCTTTTTTGTGGTCATCCCTTAATGGGGAAACACTTAAAATTCATGATATCTGCAAACTCAGGATTTTACTATTTGCCAGCATCAGCTTGGCATTTATCACTTTTATGATTCATTTAGGGCGTCTGATGCTTTTCAGCAGTAAAAGAGACCTGTGTGTGGAAACTGTACCTCTCAGATTAAAAGAAGAGATGTTGGGCATGGGTGTGGTGATCCTGGAGAAGAAATAAAGAGAGACAAAAAGAGTTCCAGAATTTTTAAGTGAAATCCAAATACTAACAGCACAAATGTATGTTCTTTAGAAAGCATAGACCATGGGAAGGCTAACTCTAGATAGTGCAAAGCTGTTGTAGACATGAATGGATTCTTCGGAGCAATGCCATAGAACGGCTACTTTAATGGAACTAACTACATGGACTACAATGCAAAGTGCATAGGTAAGAATAACTAGTCATGCCAGAATGTCCTAGTCATGTCTCTAACAGAGAGTGACAGAAAGTCTTCTAAAATCCTGACCTGCTCTCTTCTCCTTCCAACAGTTTCCTATAGGTGGCAATCTCAATGTCCAGAGCCATTTTGACATTGAGCAAGTCCTGGTATTCGCGCAGATGGCGAGCCATCTCTTCCTTCATGTTGCGGATGTCATCTTCCAGATGGGCAATGGTGTCCTGATAACCAGACGACTCCATGCCAAAGTTGTCCTCCAGGTCTCTCATCTGGCGCTCCAGAGATTCATTCTAACCAAGAAATGGACAAAAGTGAATTCTTCGTTCAGTAAAGAACTTACATTATATATTCTACATGTTCTGTCATACAAGAAATATACTTACAGTGCCCTTAAGAGCATCCACCTCACAGGTCAGAGCCTGTACCTGGCGGCGGTACTCGTTGGCGTCCTGCTTGGCCAGACGGATGGCTTCATTGCTACGGGCAGCAGCTTCTGACAAATCAGCAAACTAGTGAAAGACAAATGACACTGCTTGTTACTCTACAATAACACCAACATGACTTTTAAAAGGACACAACAGGTAATATGTGAATGGGAGGACAATCTTCAATTGTAGAAGAGGTTAAAAGCTTGAATTACTATTATCCTGCCTTGTCCTGAAGCACTGTTTAATTAGCACTGAATGAATCCTTGCTAATGGGGTTGGTCTAATTATCATTTAGGTCAAGTCTGTTCACAGGAAAAGGGGGTGGTAATCCATACACGTCAATACTATGATTGTCAGTCACATTTTTGAAAACGTCCAGTGATCTATTGTGCAGGGTGCTTTCAGTGATTGGCCATCTGTCCTCTCAATCCAATGAAACCCATCATTACCATCTGCTGTGCTTTAACCCAGAGGGAGGCCGTGCACAGCACCTGCAGTTTCATGAGGGATAAACTGTACTGCTGTATGGCTGATTGCTACAGCCACTGCAAAAATCGCTAACATCAATGCAATAGCACACTGTACTGAGCCATAATACATGAGCACTATGTATCATGAGCATTAGCAGATATTATCGTGATCCGTTGCTTAAAATATCTAAAACTGTTACTGAAAATATTCAGCCCTATAAACTGAAGTGGTGAAAATGGCAGTTATGTAAAAAAAAAAGAGTGAATATGTAGTTTAGGAAACAGGCCAAAATTTTAAAAGTATTGCAAACTGTTCTAGAAATAGACTGACCTTGGATTTGTACCATTCCTCTGCCTCCTGGATGTTCTTGGTGGCCAGAGTCTCATACTGCAAGCGCACGTCCCGCAGGGCAGCGGTCAGATCAGGCTTAGCCACGTCCATATCAATCTGCACGTGCTGTTCATGGATCTGGGCCTGGAGCTCAGAAAGCTCCTGTAGGGAAACAGAGGAAAGTCCAGGATTACTGATGCACTGTCTGGCTTCTGAATGTTCAATGTGCAGCAGCTGCATTAATAAGATCCATATGCCAACTATGCTTATTTGCCTTGTACTGTATATTGTGAGCCTTTCATTCTCTGCCTTGTACTTAAACTGATCAGGGGAAGTCCATTGCATTGCACATATATTAGACTCCTTAGTTTGTTTCAACATGCTAGCCTTTGTATATTAGCCACTGACCCTTTATTGAACTGTTTTTGGGGCTGTCTAGTATTGTAGATTTTCCTAGGGAAACATGGCCTTCTTACAGCCTTTATCCTCTTGACATAATTCCTTTACCTCCCCTGAGCATTTAATCTCCATGGTAATGCCATTTCCTGCCAATCTCATGATCCTCTCAGGTCTCAGTAAGAGTCGCGGTCGCACGCTTAAACCTGTCATCATACACAGGACAGAAGTTCAGCAGAAAAGAGCCATGAGGAACCAGTGGTGGTTTACCAACCTCATCATGAAGCTTCTTGAGGAAAATGATCTCCTCCTGCAGAGACTCCACCTTCCGCTCCAAGTCTAGACGAGCCAGGGAAGCATTATCGACATCCTGCAAGAACAACATGTATTACTTCATAACTTCAGTTAGATACTCTTATCAAGTCTGTAGCAACTTTGATACCATGTCAGTTACCTTGACCTTGCCCTAAATTGTTCAAATGTTAAAACGAAAGGTTTCTAAATGGTTCTCAGCTCTCAGAAAAAATAAAACTTTCTTGAGGATAGAACATTTACAGTATTTTCTATGGTTGTTTAATTAAACATCTCATTCGATAAGTTCTTTAGGGAAACAAAAGTGATTCTTCCACTGAATTGGTCCGAAGAACTCTTTGCAGAACCTACAAGAATATGCTGTTTTGAATACAGGTTTATGCTACTTACCCTCACAAAGGCGACACAAATTAGATTAGTTTCTAGAACCCTGGCCAAGTACAGCACTGAATAAGCTGAATAGCGCCAGCTTGTTGGCCTCTAGTAGAAGGTCTGTTTTCCCTCTGTCTATCTGAAATGCCACAGGTGGCCATGGCAGATACAATTGAACACACATGTTCCCTTATTGTGTTCTTCCAATGTCTAAAGTCACCAGTTTCCTGTAGCTAAGTGTAGTACCACCCACTTAGACAACAGCTTGCTTTGTCATCTACGTACAGACCTCCTCTCCTCATCAGTGCAGAAACAATGCCGGCGTGGAATCAGCTTTTCTGCTGCAAACTCCCAGGACAAAGCTGCCCATTGACTAGTGTTTCTAACCCTGACACTAGACCACAGTGTTCCACGACCCTGACAGGCTGGGTTGGTGCTGTCCACCAGCCTTCACACTCAGGAAGCACTGCTGAATACACCCGGCACCACTTAGTGGTTTTAGCACGCCATTAAAGCTGGATATGAAGCTTTCAGTGATATAAGAAATAGCATGCATGCTTACGTGTGATGCTGTGAAGAGGAACATATGTGCACTCCTAATTAAGGAGTTTTATCCATGAATTCTTTAGAAAAAGCAACAGTTCTGTATGGAACCATGACACCCCAAAGAACCATTTGATTGCTTAATTGGTTCTTTCCCTTTCATAAAGGGAAGCCTCATGTTAACACCAAAATAGGCTTCTACTATTGTTACGGGTCTAAGAACTGTTCCACAGTTTTAGCTTAGAGTGTGGGTGGTTTGAAGTTTCCTATGGTGGAAACATACCTGTCTGAAGCTTTGGAGGTTATTTTCAGCATCTTCCCTTTGAATGATCTCTTCCTGAAGCCTGGAAGTTACACAGGAGCATTAGAGCAATGCCACACCCACTCTCTCAGCACAGGTTATACAAGCTGCATTTAAGCCCTCAACTCAGAAACAGAGACCAAATACATCATATGATATAAAATAAACAGACTGACATATACATATAGATGAATAATGATATTCATGGCATTGAAATCCAACACTCCAGTGAGCTTTTACTAACGTAAAACTACTCATTTATTTTTAACTACTCATTTATTCTTAAATGCAGAACAGAAATAACTTTATTAATATAGTGTCTGTATCTAATTAAAAATGTATCCCACAGTCAGGAATTGTGCTGCAAGGCCAAATCGCATGTGTCTTAAGGTGCCTATTTATATATGATATATTCATATCTCTTCAAATAACAAATTATTAGAGAAGGGATATACCAGACCAGCAGATGGATAAGGGAAAAAATCTCAAAAAATAATAACAGTATATTAATTGAGATAAAGCTACATATAGTGTGCCTATCCAACCTAAAAACAATTAATTAATTATTTAAGTAAGTAAGTAATTTACTCAATAAAGAAATAAAGTAAATATTTTAAATGAAACAATCCAAAGTAAATTTGTAGTTTGAATGAATAAAGGTCCAAAACATTTTACAATGTAAGAACACATTCTTCAAGGGTTCCTTTGTCAATACAATGGTTCAACCCAACCCAAAGACAATTTTCAGTGATTGAATGGTTCTATATGTACATGGAAAGCCTGTTGTGTATATTTCTTTATGGAAGTTTAAAGTAAATGGTTCAATATAGCCCCAAAAGGGTTCCACTACTGTTATGAGCAAAGATAAAGCTATAAAAGTGGACAAAACACTAAAATTAATCAATTAATGAATGAATGAACTCTTGTTCTCATTTAAGAAAGTGTTTGTGCCTACTTCTCTCTGAGGCGCTGAATGTCCTCTCCCAGGTTATCTCTGTCCACCTCCACTCTGGCCTTGTCTCCGCTCAGCTGGTCCATCTGCCGGCGCAGTTCTCTCATCTCCTCCTCGTACAGGTCTCCCACCCGGGAGGTGCCTTTGCCCCTCAGCTGCTCCAGCTCGGCGATCAGGGTTTTGTTCTGCTGCTCCAGAAAGCGCACCTTCTCTATGTAGCTGGCGAACCGGTCGTTCAAGTGCTGCATCTCGGCCTTCTCGTTGGTGCGGTTGGCCTTGAACTCGGTGTTGATGGCGTCGGACAGGGCGAAGTCCAGCGTGTCCGTGCTGTGCCGGGGCCATGGCGCGCTGCGCAGCCTGCTGCTCCTGCTGGAGGAGATGGAGATGGAGGGAGGCGCGGAAGAGGCGCTGTAGGTCATCCGGGACGAGCGCACGGGACTGGAGTAGCGCGCGCTGGAGAACGTGGAGCGAGCCACAGCCGTGCGCTCCCCGCCGAACATCCTGGTGTAAGAGGAGGGCTGGCGGGTGGAGGCTCGGGTAGTCATTTTGGAGATAGTCCTTGCAGTGGTTCTGGGGAGGGTCTCTTTTAGTATCTTTGTAAAGAAGTGAAAACGCCCCCGTCGTTGTAGACAGCCCGAGTGAGCGTTTCCCCAGCAGATCCGATGCGCGGCTTAGGGGCAGCTTTTATACCCTCTCACTCCCCCTGCTAGTGAGAATACGCAGAGGGGCGGAGAGAGACAGAGAGAGAGAGAGAGAGAGAGAGAGAGGGAGAGGGGGGGGGGAGAGGGAGAGAGGGAGAGAGGGAGAGAGAGAGAGAGAGAGAGAGAGGGAGAGAGAGGGGGGGAGAGGGAGAGGGGGGGAGAGAGGGAGAGCGGGAGAGAGGGAGAGCGGGAGAGAGAGAGGGTGGGGAGAGAGAGGGAGAGAGAGGGAGAGAGAGAGAGGGGGAGAGGGGGGGAGAGAGGGAGAGAGAGAGGGGGGGAGAGAGAGAGGGGGGAGAGAGAGGGAGAGAGAGGGAGAGAGAGGGGGGGAGAGAGGGAGAGAGAGGGGGGGAGAGAGAGAGGGGGGGAGAGAGAGGGAGAGAGGGAGAGAGAGAGGGGGGGGAGAGAGAGGGAGAGAGAGGGAGAGAGAGGGGGGAGAGAGGGAGAGAGAGAGGGGGGAGAGAGGGGGGAGAAGAAAGGAGGGAGAGGGATGCTGTACTGCTGAAACAGTGGGGTGGGAGGGCACAAAGATGGTGCATCTTTAAAGACATTTTTGATTGTTATGGAGAATTCATACTAATAATTCATACTAAATACTTTTACAAATGATTCAGCTGAGAATCTTATATAATATACACTAGGTGTCCATATGTTTGTGGACATCCTTCTAATGAATAGATTCCGTTACTTTAAGCAGAATTCTTTGCTGATGCAGATGTGCAAACGCACACACACACACACACACACACACACACACACACACACACACACACACACAGCTCGTCTAGTTCTTTGTCAACAGAAGACTCTCTGCAGCAGATAAATCTAAACCTATTGACACCATGCCTAATGCCAGATGTGGGTTACAGGTGTATGAAGCTCCCCCAGCATTGAGATGTGGAGAAGTGGAACTGTGTTTTCTCTGGGATGATGGTGCTCCATCCAGTACTTTTGGCAGTTGGGGATGAGATGTGGTGATCAGCCATAACTCTGACCTCTTTAATGCTCTTTTTGCTGAATGCAATCAAATCCAAATATAATATATATAATATCTGTACTCAGCCTTCCCTGAACACTGGAGGCAGTTACTCTAAGAAAAGCAGTATAAACTATTTAATCAATACCCTTGAGTATGGAAGAAACAGTGCACAGGTGTCCATATAGTGTACTGTAATAGCCTAGACATGCAAAAAGTCCATTCTAAATAGGCTAATTTGCATTTTTTTAATTATGTTTTTAGTATTTTAATTAATAGTGTTCACTATTCTGAATAAAAACAAAAATAAAAGTGCTACTATTATTAAACAGTACATGTGTTGGTGAAGTTGACATCTTTTTACCTTTTTTTGCAAGGAGAAAACAGTGCTGTATCTTGTTTAATTTGTACAATATATTATAGAAAAGAATGAACATGTTGAGATTTGTCTGCTGGTGCTGGTGTGTCTTTGTTGTTGATAATAATGTAACAAACAGACAAATGAATTATTAAAAGCTATTTCCAACAAGCTTTAAAAAACATCCTTCTGGGGAAACTACATGAAAATGAATGAATTAATTGATAGCTCGAGGGCTGGTTTGCTTACTTGACTTGATATTTCCGAGCACTGAGCTAACCGTTTATATTTAGGAAAGGTTAACCATATTTGTAATGATTTTTATTGTCTTTCTTTTTTTTTTTTTTTTTCCTTCTTACACAAAAACATTTGTAAACAACGAATAATTTCGTCGAACTGTGATCTGATGGCGCCGGGAACTGACAGATCGGAACCTTTATACGGGAGCGTTGTTTCCAGAGGGAGTCGCACCGTTAGCATGCTGTAGCACAGTGAGCTGTAAACATGGAGAAGCTGCGTGTTTTAGAGCTCTACAGCGGTATTGGAGGGATGCATTATGCCCTCACAGGTAGACTTTCATTGTAGTGCACTTTCTAACATGCGGAGAAGTTTTTCTTGCTGCTCACCTGCTCACAGAATAATTAGCTATAGTTAGTTACGTTACATAGCATCTAGCTATATAACTAGCTGCCTGTCTGCCTGCCTGTCTGCCTGCCTGTCTCTCTCTCTCTCTCTCTCTCTCTCTCTCTCTCTCTCTCTCTCTGATCTCAAAGGTGTCACTGTTCTCTTGAACTTGATTGACATGATTAGTTTGCCTTATTGTCAATACCTTAGTCATTGCTGACACAGGGATTGTAATAGGGGGGTTGTGTAATCTCAATAGAAGCTTATTTCCAGTATTTTCAGACACTTTAGAGCAGTCAAGCATGAGGCTGAGGTTACTACACCTAATACTAAGTGTCAGCTGGAGAGGTGTGCCGTTATGGAGCAGTGGAACTGTACTCTCTGGAGTGAAGCAGAGCTCTTGTGATTGAATGCAATCAAATCTCAGAACAGGAGAGGCTGTTACTGTAGCAAAAAGGAAACTCCTAGCCTATGTTCTTGATTTACCTGGTGTCTGCCCATTTGGATGTATACTGTATATGGACACAGATGACATATTTCACTTGGATGAAGATCTCATTCGTATTAGAATATGTTTGATCTGTTTTTCACATGAGAGAGTTAATGATATAACTAAATATAACAAAATAATTAATTACTACTTTTTCTTTTGTTTCTTTAGAGAGCTCCGTGCCTGCTGAAGTGGTGGCTGCGGTGGACGTGAACACAACAGCCAATGAAATCTATAAACACAACTTCCCGAACACGCTGCTGCTACCCAAGACCATTGAAGTGAGTAGCAGCTAATCGGCCTGGCTTCTGTTTTGGGAACGATCAATGAAGATGTTGAATATAGTACAACATTATGCTTTCTGTGTTGTTGGTGCTTTGCAGTACACCAAATTTAAACAGTCCTCAGTAAAAATGACATTTATATCTGAGATTCATGATTGACTAGACAGATATCAGTGGTGGTTCTCAGTTTGAATTTAGTATGTGAATCACATATGTTTAATAGTCATGTCCCCTGCCACAACAACAACAGCAACAAAAAAAACTACACTCTTATAACGCTGCTGTCAAAAAGTTTTGATTTTGAACCTTTGAGTGGACTTTGGAAGATGTTTTGGCACTGCTCTGCTGCTACTCCTCGTCACCGCTGGGGGCAGGCAACAGTCACACCTGTCTCACTGGTGGACGCTAAGATGGATGAAAAGTTTTTATTTGGATCAAAGTCTCAGTACCTGGTTTATGAAGGAGATTTGAATGTTCCAGCCTGCCTGTAAGAATATACAAAGAAAACACTAAAGAGAGGGTCATTATTTAAGGACAATGAAACGTTTGTTGCTTTTATAAAGGGGATCTTTTTACATACAGCATAAATGCAGGTCTATAGTAACTATCATATGCAAATCTATTCTACTGTTTAAAAAACTGTAGAAATTATAATGTTGAATATTTCTGTGTAGTGAAATAGTTTTTGAAATCGTTTATTGAAAACTTGTTGAAAGCTTTAGTGAGCATGCCTAAAACAATGCCTTGATAATTCTCTGCTCATAGTCAGTAAAGGTGCTCCCTTGCTCATACTGGCAGCCAGCTAGACCTAATTTTTAATGAATAAACAGGCAAAACCTTGACAAAAGCCCTTTTCTTTTATTGAATTATGCTTCACTTTGAAAACTGTGTAATGAAACAGCTTATCTCTTGCAACATCTACTGTATTTAACCTCTTAAACTGCAGACTTATTATCCAGTTAATAATCCAAACTATTTCAAAGTACTGTATAGTATTTGATTATTTAGTAACTATAGAACATTATTAGGTAACTTCTATGAAGGGTATTGTCACTCTGATTCAGTGAAATGTGTTCCCTCACACTTTGCAGTTTAAATGGGTAATTCAGATCAATCCACACTTGATCCCATGACTAGTGATTAGAGGAATATTTTACGTGAAAGAGTAACTCGCTAGATTTAGTGTTGGTTAAAGGTTGTGTGCACCGTCAGCATGGGTAATGATGCACTAGCTGCTGTTCTCATTTTCAGTGTTTCAGTAAGGGCTTGCTTGTCATGTAAAACGCAATAAACTCTACCCAGCGCACACATACATTTTCTTTCTTCAGTTGTAGGAAAACTTTGGTTGTATTAGATAAGTAGAAATCCAAGATTTTCTCCAAGCATTTTGTTCATTAACGTTTATTTACATTCCAAGAAAATGTTACTTATGATTATTGCTTTCATAAAAGCATAAACAAAAGAGTATGAATCAACATGTTTTAAACTTAATTAAAGAATAATTGATTTGTGTGCAATGTATATGAATTATGTCTTCTGTCCATTTGATTAAGTAATGCTCTCATGTTTTTGCCAGGGAATGACATTAAGTGATTTCAATAAACTGGATTTTGATATGATATTGATGAGCCCTCCTTGCCAACCCTTTACAAGGTAATTAGAATTGTGTAGCAGCTTTTCTATGTTTTACCTATGCAATAAGAAATAAAGGATGTAGTGGTGTTTGTTTGTATGTTGATTGTCTGCTTGTTTTCTGCAGGATTGGATTACAGGGCGATGTGTCTGACCCCAGAACAAAAAGCTTTCTCTACATTTTAGAACTTCTGCCAAGGTCTGACATCATCCCATCTGATCTCCCTCCATGTACAGTCTGCTCCAAAAGTGTTGTAACAAAAAGACATTTCTTCTACAGTTTGGAAGATGAATGAAAAGATGGATCAGAATTTGGAATGAATTAATTCAGCTGATTTGCACCAATTGCTTACACAAATGCATTAGTACTCTCTACAGCAGATAAACATGAACCTGAACATGAACAATGCCTAATGCCAGGCGTGGGTTAAAGGTGCTCTAATCTCCTCTTCAGGAGGTGAAATTCATGCTGACCTGACCAGTCTAAAACCTTCCACATTATCCCCCCAGGAGGTCCTTTGTTGTGTCCACAGAATGTACTCTGAACCAGTCCGTTTTTGAGTGTCGATATGATGGGAACTTATCCCACAGTTCAGTGCGAAATGGAAACGGAGCGCAAGGAGAACTTTCAGGGATCCATGCTGGCAAAGCAACTCTTCATCACTTCCTATTAGTACAAAATGAGTTAGTATGTTAATATTCTGTGTACTAACCTGCTAAACCCCACTACTAAGATTAGTATAGAGTATACCTTATAGTAGTAGTGTTTAGTACGCAATTGGGACTCCAATTGGGAGCCAATGTTTCTGTAGACCTCTGATTTCATTAGTGAGCTTGTTCCAGAGCCGTAATGCAAGCCCAAAACATGAGACTACCTCCAGTATGCCTGACTGGCAAGCTTGCATGTTTTGGATCATTAGCACATCCTTTCTTTTGCCTGGCCTTCTGACTCTTGAGTGGTTTTCATTAGTATACCAGTGGTTAATTTCTTTTTCGGGATGTTCCGAATTCTTGCTTTGGCTGTTTTACCAAAAAATTCAGTTCTCACTGGTGAGACCCAGGGCTAAAACCGAGCAGAAATTCAGAGCTATTAAAAGTCAGTCTAACAAAGCACACCTGGATCATTGATTTCAAACACTAGACACACCTGTCAGTCATGTTCTAGTATTTTTGCTTAAGTCAAGATAGAAAATAAAAAGAAATAAAAGCTGGAATTTTGATCCATCATCTCATATTCATATTTTGATCTCAAACCCAGCTGTAATGCACAAAATGCATTGCCATTCCAATACCTTCAGAGGGGACAATTTTCTTTAAACTGTTGTCATACTATGTCAACTATATTCAGTTCATTATTACATGAACAAACTTCTCAGTTACTCTTCCTACACTTCCTAGTAGACCTTTTTGTTTTGTAAATGATGCATTAATGTACAATGAAACTTTTAAGAACACACTCCTTTCTAACAGTGCTTTAGCCTAACTAATGTATTCATTTATGATCTGCATCAAACAAAGTTGTTTTTCTAACAATGGGCCCCTCTGCTGTGCCTGTAGGCTGAGCAAACTGCCACGCTTCATTCTGCTGGAGAACGTGAAAGGCTTTGAAACATCTTCTGCAAGGTAACATGGGAGATGGGGCAATTCCTCTACCGTAGAGGTTACTATGGTTACATGGCTGTGTGTCAATTAGGTCCTGCACTGAGCAGTTTGCTTTCCCCCTACCATTGTCACTGTGTGCACAGAAGTTCCCATGCTTTAAGTGAAATACTCTTAACTGTAATGGTGGACCAGGTTTAAGCATGTTTAACACAATTGTATAAAAGACATGATTAACAGGGGATGGACTTGCGCTACATCCAAAGTAAACAGAGTCGGACTGTGCAGATTTACAGTTTAATCTGACCTTTTCTTTTTCTTCCCTAGAGATGCTTTGATCAAGACTTTGAAGGAATGTGGATACAGTTTTCAGGAATTAATGATCTCACCTACATGTGTAAGCTTTTTTTTTTTCCATTCATGCTTCATCTAAATGATTGATGCTTTGGTACAGTGTGATAACTGAAGTTTCTAACTGGTAAATGTTAAAGACCAGATTATCAGAGGTATTTAAACTAATTAGTAATTTCACAAACCATGAGGAAATGAACCACAGTTCTAGTGATTTACAACCACTAAAAATATCAATTTTCTTTTTTTTTTACTAGTAAGCGACAGTTCTTTGCTTCAAACTCATTAGGCTTTAATTTTAATTAAGCAGGGGCAGTGGTGACTCAGCAGTTAGAGCGCCCGGCTATCGATAACAGGGTTGTGGGTTCGATTCCCCCGGCTCGGCAAGCTCGGCAAGGCCCTTTACACTCTCTGCTCCCCGGGCACTGGAGTTGGCCGCCCACCGCTCTGGGTGTGTGCGTGTGTACTCACTGCCCCTAGTTCGCTAGTGTGTGTGTGTGTGTGTTCACTACCACAGATGGGTTAAATGCGGAGGACACATTTCGCTGTACATAGTACAGTGACAAATACATGCACCTTAAAAGACCTTAATTCATTTTTATTATTTAAAATGTTATTATTATTTTTTCACAGATAGGAATACCAAACTCAAGACTGCGTTATTTCCTTATTGCCAAGGCACCCCTGGGTTCATTATCATTTCAGACAACGTTAGAGGTAAATCCAATATTACTCTAAGCATTGTATTTATCATTTGTATATATAATTTTTATAAACATTTTACACATTTTATTTCCCTATACCCATAGTAGATTGGCAAAAACATGCTTAGACTAATATAGTAGAAGTATACAGCCATATTCGCATTGGATTAGTTTGTCAGGGGAACGTCTGTAAATTTTATGTTGCATGTTTCCTGTGATAAAACCCTCACATTTGGACGGCAACATTTTTTTACCACAAGACAACAGTTAAATGGCTTGTTGTCACAAGATCACATTGGCAACAGTTGCGACCAAAAAGTTGAAGAGGCACTGGTTCTCATTTCAGTTTATGGAAAAGCAAATTTCCATCAAAAATGTATTTTTCATTTTGTGATTCGGAAAGTTTTCGTTTGAGAAAGTTTTCATTTTGTAATTTAGAAAGTGTCAAATCTCCTATTTTAGATACATATGCTCAAAGACTGCATACAGCATGCAACAGTGGAGATGACATCTACCTGGGAAAACACATAAATGTGTACAAATTCAGACTACATTTAATGTGTGAGAGGGTAAGTCCTGGGGTAAATCTCACTTTCATAGTAATTGTAGTTTTGTTTTGGCCAGAATTGCCAGGTCTATGTTTTTCTCCCTAGTCCTTAGAGGAAAATTACCCGTGGTGTTCTGATTTTTTCAGTCATGTCTGGATTCACATACAGTGGGGAAAAAAGTATTTAGTCAGTCACCAATTGTGCAAATTCTCCCACTTAAAAGATGAGAGACCTGTAATTGACATCATGGGTAGACCTCAACAATGAGAGACAAAATGAGAAAAAAAATTCTGAAAATCACATTGTCTGATTTTTAAAGAATTTATTTGCAAATAATGGTGGAAAATAAGTATTTGGTCAATAACAAACAAGCAAGATTTCTGGCTGTCACAGACCTGTAACTTCTTTAAGAGGCTTCTCTGTCCTCCATTCATTACCTGTATTAATGGCACCTATTTGAACTCGTCAACAGTATAAAAGACACCTGCCCACAACCTCAAACAGTCACACTCCAAACTCCACTATGGTGAAGACCAAAGAGCTGTCGAAGGACACCAGAAACAAAATTGTAGACCTGCACCAAGCTGGGAAGACTGAATCTGCAATAGGCAAGCAGCTTGGTGTGAAGAAATCTACTGTGGGAGCAATAATCAGAAAATGGAAGACCTACAAGACCACTGCTAATGTTCCTCGATCAGGGGCTCCACGCAAGATCTCAGCCCGTGGGGTCAAAATGATCACAAGAACGGTGAGCAAAAATCCCAGAACCACACGGGGGGACCTAGTGAATGACCTGCAGAAAGCTGGGACCAACGTTACAAAGGCTACCGTCAGTAACCCACTACGCCGCCAGGAACTCAGATCTTGCAGTGCCAGACGTGTTCCCCTGCTTAAGCCAGTACATATTCGGGCGCGTCTGAAGTTTGCTAGAGAGCATTTGGATGTTCCGGAAGAGCATTGGGAGAATGTCTTATGGTCAGATGAACCAAAGTAGAATTGTTTGGTACAAACACAACTCGTTGTGTTTGGAGGAGAGTGAATGCTGAGTTGCATCCAAAGAACCCCATACGAACTGTGAAGCATGGGGGTGGTTTCTCTGCAAAGGGACTAGGACGACTGGTCTGTGTATATGAAAGAATGAATGGGGCCATGTATTGTGAGATTTTGAGTGCAAACCTCCTTCCATCAGCAAGGGCATTTAAGATGAAACGTGGCTGGGTCTTTCAGCATGACAATGATCCCAAGCACACTGCCAGGGCAACAAAGGAGTGGCTTCGTAAGAAGCATTTCAAGGTCCTGGAGTGGCCTATCCAGTCTCCAGATCTCAACCCCATAGAAAACCTTTGGAGGGAGTTGCAAGTCCGTGTTGCCCGCCGACAGCCCCAAAACACACTGCTTTAGAGGCGATCTGCATGAAGGAATGGGCCAACATACCAGCAACGGTGTGTGCCAACCTTGTGAAGACTTACAGAAAACGTTTGACCTCTGTCATTGCCAACAAAGGGTATATAACAAAGTATTTAGATGAACTTTTGTTATTGACCAAATACTTTTGGTCAATATTTTCCACCATTATTTGCAAATAAATTCTTTAAAAATCAGACAATTTGATTTTATGAATTTTTTTTTCTCATTTTGTATCTCATAGTTGAGGTCTACATATGATGTCAATTACAGGCCTCTCTCATCTTTTTAAGTAGGAGAACTTGCACAATTGGTGACTGACTAAATACTTTTTTCCCCCACTGTATCTGTGATTTTTCCAGGCAGATGTTGGTAGATCTTATAAAACTCTTCGAATCAGGAAAAAATGTTGTTATAACTGTTGCTTCTTCCAAAGCTGAAAAAGGATCTTTAGCCATTTAGATAAAACTGTTGTGTGTACTGAAAATGTGAGTGTAATCATGTGAAAATCTGATGCACACTTCTGAGTACTAAACCCGCTCATCCTGTGCTGATTTTATTGCTATTTGAATGCAGATCCGGAGTTTTATCACTGAGGGCATGTGTAAACCTTTTATTACAGTTGTCCCCCTAATAAACGAATCCAGTCTGAACAGGACTATAGACTTTCCTATGTTTTAGCTACATAAGTCAGAACTAAATAATTCATTTAATATTTTACCCTTTAATCCCTGTACCACTCTTCACAGATTCTAGATGGCTTTCCAAAAACAGCTTCCAGTGACCTCACAGGCAAGTCCACAGTTTCAGACAGTCACTGTACTACCCTGAGTAGTAACATGAGGGATAACAAGGATATCATCTATAAGCTTGAGACAGCTCAGGACTTGGAGAGAAAGAGAAGCCAAAACAGTGAGGAGACAGTGAGGAGACTACAGGATTTCCTGGAAGAGGAAGGACAAGGAACCGGCATGGACCACTATCTGCTGCCCAGAAAAACCCTGCTTAGATACGCCATGCTCATGGACATTGTCAACCCAACTTGCAGGAGATCGGTCTGCTTCACCAAAGGGTGAGGCATCAGAAATGAATAATTTTTAACTCATAAATCCTGTACATTTGCCCACACGACAGTCCTTCACTCTCATAACTGCATGTTTCAAAGACCCTATAAATAGAACCATTTGGGAATATACTAAACTGCTATCAAACAATTGGTGTTTTATTAATAACAAACTAATAAACCTAGGGTTCAAAAGGTTAAAGGATTTTTTTACAGTATTATTTATTTGCCTGCATCTGTGGTCACTGTAATTGAATGATGATTTTGTTCCTCCTTCAGATATGGTCATTATGTGGAGGGAACTGGGTCTGTTCTGCAATCCTGCTCAGATGTAGAACTGGAGAGTGTCTTTAAGTCACTAGAAGTGCTGTCTGAAGAGGAGAAGCTGAAGCAGCTATCCCGACTGAAGCTCAGATACTTCACACCCAGAGAGATAGCCAACCTTATGGGCTTCCCCCCACACTTCAGTAAGCAAGCCATCTTTTTTTGTTCAAAAGTGAAAATGTGCTTGAATGATTAGACTTTGTTCATCAGACTTTTTAAATACACTCTGCTTGCTTTTCAAAGCATACAAAGCATAAACTAGCAGGGTATCAACCGTGTTAAACATTCTTCACATGCATTCACTAAATATTCACAATATTGCCCACCTGAAGAGTGCCGAAGGGTCAGTTATTATGTGGTACCTAGAAAGGTGAAGTTGGAATGGCTCTTTTAAAGTTCACATTATTTAATTCACTGTAATGTGTGGAATTAATTAGGAAGTATTAGTTAGAATGTGTCTTTAAATGTATATGTACTTCTTATATTAATGAGGCAATTGTAACTGATTTATGTATTACAGTTCTTACTTACTTTCTGCTTTGTTTTACTTTCAGCTTTTCCACCAAATATCTCCATAAAGCAACAGTATCGTGTTCTTGGAAACAGTCTTAATGTTCATGTAGTTGCCAAACTCATCAGTCTTCTGGTGTTGTGACATGCGTTGCTGCAGTTCGTAAGGTGAGAGGTGAAAGGCCACTGCAACTTGCACTGGGACTTGCTGAAGCAAAATATGATGGACATTCTGTTTTGTTTTGTATTATATGAATCAAATGAAATTGTAAATTGTCAAATAAAATGATGTTTCTTTGATCTATATTTTACAGTTGTTTATGTAAAATATTAAAACGTGACCAGAATACAAAAAAATCAGTTAAAAAAAACACTTTTTAAATGGGAATTGAACCAGTTGAATAATAAATATTATATACTGTAGAGCTTCAGTGTTGGGTCTTACTAAGGGAGGTTAGTCCAGACCTAATGCAAATGCAGTTCAGGGCTATAACTCTGGTTACTGATCTATAAGTATCATATGACCGCACTTGGTAATCACACAGTAAAATGAATAAACTGCAATACAGTTGTGTTAAAAGCTTTCTTGAACCCTGTCAGTCTTCCTTGAATGGTTTTGGCCAGTTTATTGGTGAGTGTGATGGTCTCAGAGGTCTTATTAAGGGCAAAGTGCACTTTTGTGCGTGTAGACCATTAGGCCATTCTTGAGGTTTACCTGCAGTGTTGTGTCTGAATAGCGTCCTGACACAAACTCTCTCAGCATGGCTCGGACATTTCCACTGTCCTGGCCGTTGCTGGCCCTCCTCTTCTTCAGTGGACTGCAGTGTGACCAGGGCAATCAGGCCCACAGCCGTAGCAAGAGAGACATCAGCAGTGCCCAGTAAGTAGAGATGTGTTACATTAGATTGGTGGTAGTTGTACTTGGATCTCTTTTGGACCAACCAATAAATTATTGAATACTTTAGATAATGTGTAAAGAAAAATGTTGTTAGCTACTTTTC
Source organism: Salminus brasiliensis (assembly GCF_030463535.1). Classification (NCBI taxonomy): domain Eukaryota; kingdom Metazoa; phylum Chordata; class Actinopteri; order Characiformes; family Bryconidae; genus Salminus; species Salminus brasiliensis. The sequence continues at coordinate 17,891,852 of NC_132882.1, read as the reverse complement.
TTTACAACTTTTACCAACAAAAAATGTATGCTATTAATATATGTAATGATGTTATTTTGTCTTATGTGGCACAAATTGTTTTGTCACCAGTAATTATCTTTAGTTCTATTTGTGTAAAACTAAAATCAATGATGCGTTGTACTGAACTGAGAAAATACACAGTGAGGGAATAAAAAATTGAAGATTACGGAAATCTTCAACCTTATTTAAGTCTCTTATGATGACCTGCAGGCCTCGTATGATCTCAGAGAATGGTCACCTTATTTTTTCTGCTGGAAACAATAAAGACATCGATTTTCAGACTTCAGGGACAGGAAAAGTAAAAGTTGGGGGAGAAGACCTCACTCAGCAAATAAACCAGGTAAGTTTATTGTTTGCTGATGTCCGTCATGAAACTGAAAAGATTATTAGAGAGTATGGACACTAGCCCTGGCAACTAGAATTGACACTGTGGGGGAAACATTTAGGACGGTTGTCAAGTCGCGAATGAGACCAAATAAGTGTCCTAAAGAGACTGAATCAAAATGACACCAAAAAAATGGCTCTTTTTAAAAACCAGGACTTAACTATTCTTTAACTGCTACAACTTTATTAGGACACCAATTACTTTCACTTTGCACCACTGTTTAAATTAAATTATATTCAATTTACATGCAATATTAAGAGGTTCAAGACTAATTTCTGTTTTCTGTCCGGAAATGACAAACATTGCAAAAATGGAAAGAAATGTTGTGTTTTCTACAAATTGAATTGGGTCATCTTTTACTTGTACAAACACACATGTATGATTTGAAAGTTTCAAATCTGATACCTACAGTCCATTTCTACCATTTCTATCCAAGTCGAATTGCCTAAACCAACTGTACACACTTACTAATTTGCATTTGAGTTGCTTTCCAAGCTCGGTGGTGGCTGTAAAAAAAAATTCTATATGAAGAACATTTCTGTATTTTCTTTACCTTTATTTCAGATCAAAACTAATAAAGCTGACATTGAAACAATAAAGAACAGTGGCACATCTGAAGAGGTCACAAATCAGCTGAATCAGCTGAAAACAAGGGTGACCACACTTGAATCAAAAGTTGACACAATAGAACAGGTAACGGTATCATTTACAGGCCTGTTTTCTCTTCTTTTACTTGTATTCCCCTTCATATTATCTTTTTTTAACACACACACATATATTATTATATAATTACATTCTTTAGAATTCCTTGTTTTTCTGCATTTTCAGACTATCCAGCGGAAAACATGTAGTAGCAACCCGTGCCAGAACGCAGGGACTTGTCTGAACCTACTGGATTCTTTTCACTGTCTCTGCCCTGATAACTGGCAGGTATGCTGGATTTAACTGAATCCCACACAGGACATCATACTCATTGTGTCTTAGATATAAGTTGAGAGACGATTCTTTTTTTTTTTTTTTTGGGTCATGTCAGGGCCCTACCTGTGCTGTGGATGTGAATGAGTGTCAGATCTATGCTGGAACCACGCAGGGCTGCCAGAATGGAGCTACATGTGTCAACACTCCTGGATCTTACACGTAATGCACCTCTGATTCCAGTGAACACTTCCACTACTGAAAAAACTGTCTTTGAAGAAATCTGACTTTCTGATTTTCCTCTGTCCAGTTGCACCTGTCCTCCAGAGTGGTATGGACCACACTGCACCTCTCGATATGATGACTGTGCAGGGGGTAGTCAGGATCTGTGTGTTCATGGCGTGTGCATTGATTCTGACAGAGTCACACCTAATGAGGTAATTCCAGTGATATAAATGGGTTTTGAATGACTACAATTTAATACTGCATTAGGGTGAAGTTTGGCTCATTTTTGCTTTACAAACACATACCCTTGTGCTGCAGTATGGTTACTGTTCTTAAGAGCAGAGTAAGCAGAGAAACCATTTGGGAAATTTTCATTTCCACCCATGACTTCAGCTTTGTGACCTGTGTCTAAACCAGTTTCCCCCATTCTGAGACATCTTGAAAAGCACAGCTGTTTATGTGTTTCTTTTCAATTTGTATTGTTTCTCCACAGCCCAAATATAATTGCATCTGTGATGCTGGATGGATGTCTCCTCCTGACAGCTCTGCTTGCACAGCAGATGTGGATGAGTGCAGCCTTCCCAACAAGCCTTGCTCCACTAACCCTATTGTAGAGTGCTTTAACACACTCGGCTCTTACTTCTGTGGGGCCTGTCCAGCAGGTAAAAGTTGGGCTTTGTCATTTTTTCTTTGAATGAGTGCTGATGTCAAATCAGTTTTGATCTATTGTAAGGGAGGAGTGTTTGTCCTAATGTGTCCCTTGTATTTCAGTATTCTCATAGTATTTGTAATAATAATCTGCATTCTTTTTATATTAGATAAATATATTATATTAGAAAAATAAGAAATAATTTATAAGAAATATTTGTAATCCTGCCCTGGTGTTGGGGGTATCTATGCAGTACTTGACTACAAGTTCAGAAACTGACTACATTTGGCAAATGTACCCAGTTTATGTTACGTAAGAGCAATATTCGAAAACGTTCAGCAAAAGCATTGCCTGGAGAAATGGTTTGTGAGGAGATAGTGGGGCAAACATTAATGTGATATAAAGAATTTCAGCCAATGTTCTGTTGAACGTTTGATTTTAGGCATTAGTTACTGGTTTATCGCCTCTTCTACAGTCTAATTCCTGTGGCATCCTGTTTATTGCACACTTTCAGGCTGGCAGGGTAACGGATACAGCTGTCAGGACGTGAATGAGTGTGACACAAACAACGGGGGCTGTTCTACCTCCCCCTTGGTGCCTTGCCTCAACACCATGGGCTCCTTCCACTGTGGCCAGTGTCCTCCAGGTATCATTTAGAACAACAATGCACCATCATCCAAGATTATACATTTTTAAACCAATGTACTGTGCTTATTTCTTTTGTTACTGTTTTCTTATTGTTATTTCGTCTTACACTGTATGTCCAAATGTTTGTGGACACCCTTTCTAATGGATGCATTTAGCTACTTTAGGTTATACCCATTATTGACAGATATGTGCAAATGCGCACACACAGCTTGTCTAGTCCCTGTAGAGAAGTATTGTCAATAGAATAGGACTCTCTGCAGCATATAAGCCTGAACTTATTGGCACCATGCCTAATTCCAGTATGGCCTAGAGGGGTATAAAGCCTCCCAGCGTTGAGCTGTGGAGCAGTGAAACAGTGTTCTCTGGAATGATGGTGCTCCATCAAATACTTTTGGGATGAGTTAGGGAGTTGGAGATGAGGTGGGGTGGTGATCGTCCAACATCCTGACCTCGTTAATGCTCTTGTCACTAAATGCAACCAAATCCCCACAGCAAAGCTACATATCCTAGTAGAAACCCCTAATGGACAGCAGAGACGGTTAATCCAACAAACGTAGGAGAAATTTCTTTTTAATACCTTTGATTTCAGCAGCCTCAATGAATGTGCAGGTGTCCCAATACGTTTGGCCATATAGTGTGTCTTTCCAAAGCAACTTTATAACTATATTCATAGTGTTTATTGTATACTATTTATGTATGGTTTGAAGGCATGTAGTTATATCAAATATATGCCACTAACTCAAATGCTCTCTGCGTAGGATATGAGGGAGATGGGGTAACTTGCACACAATCTGACATTTGTTCAACCAACAATGGAGGATGTTATCCCCTGGCCACTTGTGCTTCTGTTTCAGGTGTCATAAATACACACACACACACACACAAACACCTTGCACACTTTTACTGTAGTTATTCTTCACAGTAGCTCATGACTAGTGGCAGTAAGGTTAAAATAAAGCCATTAAGAAAGGTATTTACAATTTCAGTGCAACACTGCAATCTGGTACGTGTTAACATAAAAGCCACTTTGCGCAATCATTAAGACAAAGGCTTATATACATCCTGATATGCTATTGCTTAATGAAACAGTACTCTTCAAAAGGAGGCATTTTACCAAAACATTTATTGTTTTTTTACCCTTTCAGGTAGCAACATCCCAATATGCACTTGTCCTCCTGGTTATGAGGGCAATGGATATGGACCTACTGGCTGTACTCAGATCACTGACACCTGTGGCACTAATAACCCATGTGTGAATGGCCAGTGTGTGGTAAGTGCTTACTCCATAGTCTCCATTGATTGTTGTTGTTGTTGCTTTTTTATTTTTTTTATTTGAAGAGCAGATATCAACATGCTTTTTGGTGTGCATTTTACCCAGAACACTGCCTCTGGATATATCTGCAACTGTGACCCAGGCTGGACAGGCCAGAACTGTGAGCAGAACATTAACGAGTGTGCCAGTAACCCCTGCCAAAATGGAGGCACCTGTACCGATGGTATTAACGGGTACACCTGTACCTGCACGTCAGCGTGGACAGGTCCACAGTGCCAGACAGCACAGCAAGGTTTGTATAAGCAACACTGCACAGTCAAACGGTACACCACCCACATGCATTAGGCTAAACTTCTATGCCGTTTCTTGGCAGTCATATAGGGGTTTTAAATTATCTGTCTTACCATCATGCAAGCAGTTTTCTTTAAGAGCTTTCTTGGTCTTCCAGGTCTCATCTTGACCTCCACAATTCCTCTGAGCAGCCGTTTCTTAGTAGCATTTCACACTGTACTGAAAGACATAGTAACTCTACAACATGCTAAGAATATTGTACTTGTTTTATTAGCTACAGAGGCTATGTTTTACTACTTCCCAATTAAAAACAAACAAAAAACGTGTAATTTTGTTAAACAAAACTTCTACTGTTTAAGATTGTATATTGCAAAATGATTATTTGTATATAAATGACCCAGCACTTTGTCAGTAAAGGCATTAAAAAGATTTGTGCGTATGTATGTTTCAGAGTGTGGAGGAGTGCTCCAGGGTCTGTCTGGAACCTTCAGTTATCCCAACACTCCCGGACATGACCAGTATGACCACCTGGTCAGTTGCGCCTGGGTCATCAGAACAGACTCTGACAAGGTTTGCACCAGCATTACAAGGCATTAGGATAAATATAAGGGTTGTTTTTTTAATAACATTTCAAAGCATTAATTATTGTGCCATCTCTAGATTCTGCGGATTACGTTCCCTTTCTTTGAACTCGAGCACAGCTCCACCTGTAGCTTCGACTTCCTCCAGATCCATGATGGTGAGAGCGCCTCTGCTTATATGCTTGGCAAATACTGTGGCACCAACGCTCCAGCTGAGCTCTTTAGCTCCCACAACTCTCTGTACTTCTGGTTCCGCTCCGACCACATAATCAACAGTGGTGGCTTCACTGTTTCCTGGACTTCTCAAGCGCCAGGTATTACCTTAAATCTGAACGCTTATAGTAGACTGTGTGTATCTGTATTATCTTGTCTTGTGGCAAACTCATAAATGTTTATCTTCCAGTTTGTGGTGGTCATCTGACCAATTCGTATGGGGACATCAAGTCGCCTGGTTATCCAGGCAATTATCCACCGAACCGTGACTGCTATTGGACGATAGATGTGGGTCCTGGGTTGATCATTACCTTTGCCTTTGGAACACTTAGTCTTGAAAACCATCCTGACTGCAACTATGACTATCTAGAAGTAAGCCATCAACCATAACACCTCAGAGTACTCTCTCGCTCCCTCTCTCTTTTATATATATATATATATATATATATATATATATATATATATATATATATATATATATATATAAAGCTGTCATTCTTAATAGTTAACTAGTAATAGTTAACAAATCATAAAATACAATACAATTATATATTGTATAATTGTATATATATATATCATTTTTTTTATTCTAAATTAAGTTACTCTGTCATTCATAACATAGACATTTTAAAACATTTTAATATTCACCAAAATCAGCGAAAAGCACAAACTAGAGCTTTTGCAATAGCCATCATAGTTCAACAACATAGTGTTTTATTTGTATTTCTTTTTATTTAAAATATAATTTAAAAACATAATTTTGTCATGAAACACCTAGTAGTTTCTGTGTAGTAGGTTTTGCTGAAAAGTGTGAAAAGTGTTTTATTTGATTAGCTATAGAGTTTGTGTTTCCTAATTCACTATTAAAAAATTGTTATTTGTGCTTATATGTATAAAAAGGTAGAGAACAAACCCTGTACCTGATACTATTGATTTAATCTGTGTGTTTTCTGAATTTAAAATAGGACATAAAAATAGCGCATACTATTTATTGTGGCCACATGCCACATTTAGTATCATTTTAAACAAATATAAACACTGTTTTATGTTCTAGATCAGAGATGGGCTGCTCCCAGAGGACGCACTTCTAAACAGATACTGCAGCACTGGATCCCCGGCTCCACTGCAGACCACCGGCCCTGCTGCCTGGATTCACTTCCACTCCGATTATGTTATTAGTGACCAGGGATTCCATATCACATACACCACTTCTCAAAGTAAGGTCAACGGCCAGGCCTGGGTTTTGACACTTAATGCTTTTATGAAGACTATGGGGTTGTAAAAGAATATCTAACAGTGTTTAACTTTTGTATTACGTATTACAAGAATATGATATCATATATCCACATCAAACCTGCCACGTTTATTACTTGACAGCACTTCTTTTGTGGTAAATGTGTGGTTTAAAGAACATTTATTTTGTGTTAAATTATTGCTAAAGGTTGTAAATGCTTCACTGTATGATGTCGTTCTGTTATTATGTTATGTGGGCTCATAAAGCAGTTCTAACATTTCTTTTATAATTACTAAAAGATACAGGATGTCCAAAAGCAGTTTCAAAGGTCATGAAAATAAAGAATTTGATGACAGTTTTATTGCTAAAGATTTTATATGTTTGCTTTCAGTGATGCGCTAATATGGAGAATTTGGACTGATGCCAATATCAAGTATTTTTAGAGTACATGTGACTTAATCCATTTGGTTTAGTGTTACATTGAAGACATTAGCATTTTAGCCCACCTAAACACTAGAATACATCACATTTTGGTTTGAAGTATCAGTCAAACCTAAACATTGATTTAATGGCATGCAAAAATTTGCTTCTCCATTTTTGACTTTTGACATAATGGGAATCTGGCAGTTGTTGTTTACATTGTGTCAAAAGCTCCTGATGAATGAACCTAAAAAAAATTCCAAAATGTCTTTAGGGGTGTTCCATTCAAAGTTAAGAAGATGTTCTTCTTAACTTCTCCTTCTCCTGAAAAGTTGTCAGTAAGGTTTTTGTGTGACAGCAACTGCGTGTTTTTTTAAAGCATTATCTGCTGAAAACCACTTACTCAGCACCTTACCCAGTGTAAGTAAATGATTTTACTGATGATTGGATTGTGTCAGGAAGTTTAACATTTACTCTTAACTTTTACTCTATTATAGCTGACCCGGGATGTGGAGGCACTTATACAGAGACTGAAGGCATCATCATCTCCCCTAACTGGCCTAATAACTATGCACATGACAAGCAGTGTATCTATTTAATTAGACTGCCCCGGAGTGAGCTGATTCTTCTAAGCTTCACACATATGGATCTCGAAATTCACAGTGGCTGTGAATTTGACTATGTGGAGGTATTTGTGTGTGTGTGTGTGCTTGTTTTTGTACATTTTGGAGATAAACAGGAAAACAAGGGCAATAATAGCAATCTAAACAACAGCCCTAACTTTCTACAGTGCATTTAAAAAAGCTATGGACCCCATTTTAGTGATCTTCTGATGATACTGTGCACCGCACATCTTAATTTAGGGCGTGGGTGTGTCTTTGCTATTATAATGACGTAAAAAGTGGGCCTTTCCGTGGCTCGAAGACATGTTTTAAGTCTCTTAATTATCATGGATGTGTTTTGGGCGTAACGTGCAATAAACCAATCAGTGTGTCACTTGCCATTCCCTTTAAGAGCCAGGCGCGTCTGACTTTGACAGATTGTTATTACCTTGGGACAAAGCAGGGGGGTACGCACGTTGGGCACATGCCCATGTTGACAATTCACTGCCAAGATAGCAATGAACATCTGACTGTTGACGTCTGCCTAGGTTGTTTTCAGTCTGTGGTGCACCTATGTTTTCCATTGCCAAGATAGCAATACGTCAGAAATTGACCTGAACACACCTCATTTCGAGACCACCACGGCCATCTGCGTAGATATATTTGTAAGCACCTGCTATTTTAAAAGACGTAGGTGGAAGGTGGGAAAATAGACTATTGGTGGGGTGTAAGATAGCAATGAGCATCGCGATGTGCCTTATGCAGAGCGTAAGATAGGGTAACTAACATGGTCAAACTTTTGGTCATTTTTACAGGAGAACATTTTTCCTTCTTCTGTAAAGTTGACCGCAGTTATGGCTGTTTTCCCTGGTAAATAAAGAAGCTGTTTCTTTTCTCAGGTACGTGATGGCTCAGCAGAAACTGACCCGCTCATTGGAAAGTACTGTGGTTCTACACTGCCAGCTCCCATCTTGTCCACTGCTAACGTCCTTTGGATTCGCTTCAAATCGGACAGCTCAGTCAGCCAGGCTGGCTTCAGAGCTGTTTATGAAATCAGTAAGATGTTCTTGTATTTTATTTAATTACCATGTTAAGGTCAAGCATAACTGCTGTCAGCTATTACATATGACAAGTCTACATGTTTACAAGTCTAAAGGTTTGAAATACAGATGATTTATGAAATCTACGTTCAGTATTTTCTGCAAACATGGCAAATGATAATGTGCTCTCAGCAGTGAGGGCTGTTGGAGTGGATTTGAAGATAAGACTGCAGACTCTACCCCAGCCACCTCTCATGAGAGACTGGGTGTTGATGAGATTCTTTCTGCTAGACCAGCATTTTTCTGACTGAGCAGATATGCTGCTGAGACTGTGATGTCAAGCATGGCTGGTTTTAATGTCTGCTATCCACTGCAGAGGAAATGTGCTCTCTGGCTGTCCACATAACTGAGCCTGTGTTGTGTCAAAGGCAGAGAGCTGTATAGAAATTGACATGCCTCCTCTCCCCTTATTAGCATTTCTGCCATGGAGTTGTCAGTTTAACCCCACAATGTGTTTTACTGTGGTGGATTTTTAACACAGCTTAATTAACTAAGTGAATGTTTAAAATACTATTTAATACATTTTTCTTGCCTGAAATGTAGATAATCAGCTAAGACATGTTTGGTATCTAAGTTTTAAGATAACACTATGTGATGTTCTTTCAGAAAGTCTATTTGGTGGAGATAAACTGCCATTACTTGGTAGCCACTTAGTGCTTTGAACACCAAACATGGTTTGGTCTAACTGAATGTGTGTCCCTTTTTAAATTAAAAAGAAGTTTGAAGTAATATATAAATATTGTTTTTAAACAAACATTCACCCCCACATATACAGTCTAAATTGGCTCACTGTTTTTACAGTTTTTTTCTGCTGTTTTGAGAACCAACTTGTTTACATATCCCCACTTATTCAGCCTACCATAGTTTAGCCACATTCTTATTGCAATGTGTATTATTATGTATATACTTATACTAAATATACTTATTAATTTATTTTTAATGAGGCACAAAGCAGTGTAGCTAATCAGAACAGAGCTCTTTTATCATATATTCAGTAACAGTAGTGACAGTTTTTTATTTTTATTTCTTTATTTTAAAGGATAAATAAAGTTTGGAAAGTAGTCTGTTTTTGGGACACAAAGCCACAAAACCATTGTAAATGGACTTCAATAAATAAAATATAAAATACAAGTTTAATGTAGCACATAGACCCTTAATGATGAAAAAAAGTATGAATTTAAGCACCATCAGAATAATACATCCGGATAAAACAAAAGATTGGTTAGATAAAGAATAAATTGTCCTGTATGTCTTATAGGTTGTGGAGGAACTCTCTCTGATTCTGGCCAGATTCGCACACCCCTTCACCCTGATGCCTACCCCCACAATAAGAAATGTGAGTGGATCATCAATCAGCCTGAGGGCTACGTTGTCACACTCAACTTCCTCACCTTCGACGTTGAGGACAGTGCTGGGTGCTACTTTGACTATGTGGAGGTACAGGAATGAACTAATTTCTCTCATTGACTCGTCTAACAAATTAATTATACTGTAAAATGACCTATATATTATATATATATAATTTATAGTCACCATCATTGTTCCCTTTCCCAGGTAAGAGATGGTGCTACATCCAGCTCTCCCCTGATTGGTCGGTACTGTGGAACCCAGGTCCCTGCTATGTTGCAGTCTACGCAGAAACAAATGTATATTGTCTTCAGCACTGATGCTTCAATCACCAACCATGGCTTCACTGCAGAGTATGGATCTGTTGTTAAAGGTAGTGTGTGGTAGTGTGTATATGAAATATTATCTTGATTTACTGGTATTAATCAAGTCGAGAAATTGTAAAACCACACAGCTTAGCAGCTGAAAAAAAAATATGTTTTAGTGACCTTTTATCTTATTATAATTTTATCAACAGGCTGTGGAGACACTCTAACAGAACCTTCAGGCACCATCACTAGCCCTGGTCATCCTACTGACTATCCACATGGTGCTAACTGCACCTGGTACATCTCCGTAGCCCCTGGCAACATCATCCGACTGTCTTTCAATTCTTTTAACCTGGAGTACCACACAAACTGTAATTATGACTATGTGGAGGTCTATGACAATGGAACTGCGCAGACAGGAAATCTACTGGGCAGGTATAAGCATCAAGTAAACATTGTCTAACAGGCTGCTTACCAACGATGCATGGGTGTACTGCATTGCTACCAACTCAAATCCATTGATTCCATGAAACATTTTGAGTTTTTGTACTTTTCCCTTTTTGTACAGATACTGTGGTCGGTCGGTTCCTCCCTCTCTGACCAGCACTGACAACCTCATGACAATTCTGTTTGTCTCAGATGCTAGCCTGGCAACTGAGGGCTTCTCTGCTGACTATGTCTCCCTCAATGCCACCACAGGTAGGGTTTTGAAAAAAAAAAAGCATCTATATATATATATATATATATCCATGTATATGGCAATAAATACACTATATGGACAAATGTATTGAGACACCTACACATTAAACCTACAGGAGGTTTTATGACCTCCCATAAATCCATAGACATTAATATGGAGTTGGTCCCCCTCCTAGCAGCAGGTTTGGAACTCTATTGAGCTATTGAGTCAGCAGAGCGTTGTCGCCTTTAATGTACTATGAGCCTCAGCACTCTGCAATCTGCTCTGTAACTTTACAAGGTCTGCCATTTTGTGGCTGAGTTGCTGTGGTTCCTAAACACTTCCACTTTTCAATAATACTGTACAGTAATTATACAATTGTGGCAGTGGGCCTAAATAAAGTAACTGGTGTCCCAACACTGTTATCCATATAGTGTTAAAAAGTATATGACAAAGAAATCTAACATGTGTCTCTGTCTATAGACTGTAGCGCTGTGTACACAACTCCCACTGGAGTTCTGACCTCCCCCAACTATCCCAACAACTACCCCATGACTCGCGAGTGCATCTTTAAAATCATAGTGGAGATCAATATGCAGATCATGCTCAACTTCACCGACTTTGAGCTGGAGAGTGGTTCAAGTTGCCCATTTGATTATGTGGAAATTAGGTAACATATAAAATATTTATTTTGCTGCTGTCATATCAAATTCAATTATCATGATTATTATTAGTAGTATTATTAAAATATATATAAACAATATATATATATATATATATATATATATATATATATATATATATATATATATATATATTGTTTTCATTCTCATGTAAAGTTACCATTATTGCTACAACAGTAATGATTTACATGGTGTGCATGTGTAACATGTCCTTTTACTGAATATTGTCCTATAATGCATTCTGGTTCTTTGCAGAGATGGAGGCTTTGAAACATCACCATTAATTGGTCGTTACTGCTCAAATCAGGCTCCTCCCCTAGTGATATCTCATAGCAACAGGCTATGGATTATGTTTAAATCAGACCACTCTGTCACTTTTAGAGGGTTCTCTGCACACTGGGATGGCACACAGACAGGTGCTTGTTACATCTTTTGGCTTATCTACAACACTGTGATGAAAAGCATTGCCGCTCAGTGAGTCCATACTAATATTCTCATTTCTGTATTAGGTTGTGGGGGAACTCTCACCACCAGCGTGGGTAGTTTCACATCTCCTAACTACCCTCTGCCCTACCACCCCAATGCTGAGTGCTACTGGCATATTAATGTCAATGCAGGAAGTTACATCCAGCTCAGTTTTGGAGAGTTCCATCTAGAGTCCAGTACTGATTGCTATTATGATTACGTTGCGGTGAGAATAAGCTTTTGTTTCACTGAACAGCTGAAGGACATCATCTAAAAGTGCTTTAACTAAATTTGCATTTCATCCTCAGGTCTATGATGGGAACAGCACAAATGCTCTTCAATTGGCCAAACTGTGTGGAAATCAAATCCCTAACTCTATTAGGTCCACCAAAGAACACCTGTATGTTAAACTACGCACTGACAGCATCATCAATGCAGGAGGGTTTGTGGCCTCCTATGAATCCAGTGAGTAAACAAAAGTCATGTCTATAATTGCATCAACACATGATAGAAAATACTTCATTTGAAGATTTGAAAGACTCTATTGGCCTTGACTTTATGCACCCTGTCCTGTTCTGGTTACAAAATCACTTTATTTCATAAGCTGGACAAAAATGGCATATTATGGTGCTGATTTTTATTATTTACATATTTGTGCAATGTAGACACTACACCACTCAATTTTTGTGCAGGAGTGTGACTAATGGATCGGACTGGCCTTTATTCCAGTGTTGGATTGATTTGACATGCCTAATGTATTCTGTGGACTCAGGATATTGCAGCTTCTCGTACTAAAACCACAATTTTAATTAAAGCAATTTGATTTGCTGTACAGTAGGTGCAACAATACTGCATTCTTCATCAGTTGGTGGCCTATTGTTCAGTTTCCATGGACACAGACCTTTATTGTACCGAAATGGTCAGGTTGGGTTAGTTTTAAAGAGTAGCAGGGGGTGGCTGGCAAAAAAGGTGCACTCTCCTCTAAAGAATGTGCAGGAGGCTGCATGTTTCTTTTGTCTCTTCTTTGTATCCTCTTAAATTGCTTTTCTGGAAGTAAAGCTTAGAGGCTGAGAGGTCATTCCTGTAAAGTCTGTCTTTCTTTGTTTCCCTGCAGTGCCATTTGCCAACTTGGCTCTTACTTCTTTTACTTTTTTTTTTTTGTTCCTCACAGTTTCCTGCTGGGCAGGTCAAATGTTTCAATGCCTGGACTGTTTCTAAATCTTTCACATTTAATACATTGAATTAGACTGCAGTAAAGGTTAACAAACAAATTACTTTAGATGCTATCCAAAAACTTACAGTCTAGCCAATGCACCCTGCAAACTACAGTGCTGCTGTTCTTTGTGGTTTCAGACTGTTGCAGATGTTAAACAGTGTCATTGGTGTTGACATGCATGGGCTTGTCCTCTACAGGTTGCGAAGGTGTTGTCATTGCTAACCAGACGAGTGGAGTGATTGAGAGCCAGAATTTCCCCAACAACTATCCCCATAACTCTAGATGTAGCTGGACCATCCAGTCCACCATGGGCAACACTATCAACTACACTTTCACTGCTTTTGACCTTGAGACTACCTCATCCAGCTGCAACTTTGACTATTTGGAGGTCAGTATCTGCTTGAAATGGGAGAGTTGAGGTAGAGTTCACAGTCGGGCAAGAACCCAAATGAAACATAATCTTACATCATAGCTGGCAAGTCTACGACAAAGTGAACATTATCACTGGGGGCTAATTTCTGTGAGAGAACCTCTGTTCAACATTCAGAATATCTGGTCCATCTTCTCTTGTATCTTTGCTAGGGAAATCCTACATGTCTTTTCAAGCCATGCTGTGATATAGGACTGTATTATCCTAAACACTCCATAGACTGCCATTTTCTCTGTCTAATGCCATTGACTCCTGCCTGAGTGATATAATGCAGGGATTTGGTAGTTTACAAGAGAACGGGTCTCTCTCTAAGCAGTCTAACCATTCATTGGCTGGCTCTCTGAAATCTCACAGCAAATACATTGAGTTCTTGCTTGGTTCCTTCATCACCATGGTGATCCAAACAGCCATGACATCATGGGGCCCACAGGAGAGATGGAGGAAATTTCTGTTGTAGGCTCTTTTCTTTGCATGGTTGAATCCTTGTCTTCCCTCAGGCAGCCTTCAGCAATAGTGAGCTGCTGTGCTGTTTTCACTGCATTCATTCCTTCAGGAATCTATCAGCTCAGTCCAGTAGAGGTAAAAAACAAGGGTTTGAAAAGACAAAACAGTCCCAGTTACACAAGATGTGTTGAAATGTGTATTCTCATGCTCAATCACTAGTGAGAGTGAAAATTTAGGCTGCATTCCAATGAAACCCAGTCATCATGATGTCATGCTCCAAACAGAGAGCCATTGCTTTAGTGAAGACAACATACCAGTTCAAAATCTGGTTAGCTTTCTGTATTGTCTGCATAATATCTAAATAACATGTCCTCTCTTTATCCAGCTGTATAATGGACCAAATGCAGAAGCTCCTCTGATTGGTAAATTCTGTGGGAGCACACCCCCTCCAGCAGGTGCCACTACCAGTAGCAGCATGCATGTCATCTTCCACTCCGACATCTCTGTTGCCCACACCGGCTTCCGAATGATGTGGTACCATAATGGTAGGAACAGTTAAATCATAACCAGTTCCACACTACATACTGCAAAAAACATTGCTGTTCACAGGGAATACAAATGTGCAAACCTTTGAAAAATGCTAAAATACTAAAAAGCAAAACCTTCGACAAGCCAGGCAATCCCAAGAACCTAGTGGTCATTAAAAAGCACTCCTCTCCTTGTCTCAAAATGGTGGTGATTAATAGAGAATTTAAGAATTTCATTGAGATCATTTGGAAAACACAGAGTGGGCATATGTTGGACACAGCGAAATGAGAGTTTACCCGCCTTGATTGGTAATATACAGAATGCAGAACACTGTCAGATTTTCACATCAGTCCTTTATTGGACTGTGTTTGAGGAAAGTTGACTTACAACTGTATCTGTATGTGAGAGGAAACACATTGTAAGCTTATGTGGAGTGGGCCTGCCCTTAGTCATCTTTTCCAGAATGGGAATGTGGAAAAAACAGGCTCTTAAAGTGAGCATGTCAGGAAAAGGCCAGCACCTTTTCATTCTGTTCCACATTAGCTTTGGAAGTCAACACTGTATGCAGTCTTACTACATCTCCATCACTTGAGCATATCAGTTTATTCGTGTCAACAATGGCCAGCAAAAATATATTAAAACTAAATAAAATGAATTATTTATCTTTAGCATATCTGTAAACATTAGTATCTAATTGGTTTTATGGTAGCTGGTCTGTGTACTTCTAATTTGGTGTTATGGTGTCTAGCTGATGTTTAGGGGCAATGAGTCACTAGGCTGATGGGTGTGGCTGTGTTTATTTATACTCCCACAGTAGACCGAGAGCTAGCTTCAGCTCACAGGCTACAACTATTGCCAACTCTAACACAACTCTTACACCCACAGCCCACTGAAGACCAAAACAGCTGTGCTAGCATTTCCAGCACTCAGCTCTCTTGATACGATGCGATCAGTTGGAATTTACAAGAATTTGCTGTCTGGATTTACAGTATGTGCATAGTGTAGCAAATGAACAGCCTGATGTTGTTATATAACATCTGGAACTAACACAGTGGTCTTGTTTTGCAGCTGGGAAGCTTACACAGAAAGGCTGAAAACAAAAGAGTGGGTAGCAAGAGGGAGAGCTTGCATTTGAATTGCTCTTGCTAGACAAAGGGCTCCTCCCTGAATGGGGTTTAGCTGTGAGTATTTCAGGACTGTCTGTAGTAAGAGTGGGATGTGGACAACCTCCATCCCCAATCTTCCTTTCCCCTATGAGCTGTGGATGCAGGGGAGGTAGATCTTACTGATTAAGGAGAGAAGTGAGGGGGTTACAATGCAGTGCTTCATTTTGGACCAGTCTGGATACCATTTTACAGTTATGTTGTAGCTCTGTTCAGTAGCATTATAGTTTTGGTAGTGACCTTAGTATTAAATAGATACTCATCATAAAGTATTTTAAGTCTTTCTGACATTTTATGCCTCACAGTCCAAAGTTTCTGCCCTTCAGAACTTAGGAATTACTAAGAAAATGGTGCTAAACATGTCAGTCAAATGAGGTTAGGGCTGAGGCTGAGAATGTGTCAGCCAGCCCAAAATGTTTTAAATAATCTGGGTCAGACATGTCTCGCTAAAGAAACTACACCTCCAGGGTTTTTTTTTCAGACGTTGCACTCTCTTGCTCTTGTGCATCTTCCCAAATCACAAATTATCACAGAGCCTAAAAGGCTCTGACCTCATTTGAGCCTCTCATCATCTCACCTAGAGTCCCTCAGCACCCCACTTTACATCAGAACTCATTTTTATGTACTAAATTTAGCGCTGTTTCTCACAGAGGTCTTTTATTCTATGAAGACAGTGCTTCTTAAAACAGTCCTCACTGATTTATCCCGATATGTTGAGCAAAAATATAAACTTTCTAGGATTCCCTGAGGAATGGTTACAGGACCACATGATGTGAAAATGCCATGTGTTCTTTAGTTCAGCTTTGCTACACAGTTAAATGTAGTCAAGGGATATGAAGTCATTATAAACATTACAAACCTGGTACTTTATGTAAAAGGTTTTAAACTGATGTAATGTGTTGCATTGCAGTTAAACTGACCCGTTATTGCCCCCTGCAGGTTGTGGCGGAGAGCTATCTGGGCCCTCTGGCTCCTTCAACAGCCCGGACTATCCTAACAAGTACCCTGAAAACACGGAGTGTGTGTGGTACATCCTGACCAGCCCTGGCAGCAGCATCACCATCACTATTCACGAGTTTGATATAGAGTATCATCCCAGCTGCGACTTTGACCTGCTAGAGGTAAAAACTAGTCCTGTAGACCTCACCTCAAGAAAAACCCTTTTACTGTGACCCACATTAAATGCAAATTTAAGCCATAGAAGGTCCAGTGCATACTATGAATAATTCTTCATCCTGGTACAAATTTAAGAGCATGTCTCAGCTAAAACGTTTTACACTGGTGCATACAAATGCATGATATAATGGACACTTGTGAGGAAGCCAATTACCTCCACAAAGGAACCCCTTATCAAATATAATTCTAAGTTGAAAGGTATAGTAATTGGAATATGGTGGTAATACTAATATGGACAACACAGGTACATACATATTAAATAAGTGTCATATTTGTATATGCCTTCCTTGCCCCATATATACAATTTTGTTATAGAACTACACAGTTTTATAGCAAACAGTGAACTCATCAGTGATCAGAATGCATGGTTTGTGTGGTGCGAGTGTGTGTGCCCCGTTGGCACACATCAGGCTCAGTGGGCACGTTGAGTGGGGCCTGCGTACCTCAGACCTTTGGAATGCTGACCTCCACTCTCACAGTGAATGGGGTTAGCAGGGTGGAAGAGAAGTGGAAATCAGAGCTTAGAGCACAGGCTTTATCTGTGGCCCTCTATCAACTAACTGCGTACACGCACACACACACACTCACCCCAGCCTGCCACTTTTTGTGGAACACAGAAACCTTTTGCTACATCTACCCAGACATTGAACCACCCAGTCCTCAATGCTGTGGCTGTTTAGTACACTGTCACTGAAGTTATGAACTTATGAACAACACAAGCGCTTCACAGTGATGTGGGGCTCTTCCTGTTTTCATCCAGGTGCGAAACGGCTTTATTATTGTCAACTTGGCCAAAGGCATTACATTTCCTCCACAGTTTGGATTTATTTGTAAAGCGGACTTTGCTATCTCAGCAAAGCTGAATAATTTAAGCCCATGTTAAGTACTGCCCAAGCAGGAACATCATTTGCTTTACCTATTGGACAGGCATTTGGCATTTGGCCATAAGTTATCTGGCTAACTTAGTAAAGCTAATTCATCAAAACACTTCCTGTAGTGCAAGTTATCCAAACAGCTATCCAAACAGCATTTCTATTCCCAGGCATTGTGTGTGACAGACTTTTATTTGACGTGTGCAGGTGTATGGAGGACCTGACCTGAGCTCCCCACGACTAGCCCAGCTGTGCACCACTCGTCCTCCTAGCAATCCCCTCCAAGTGTCAAGCACAGGCAATGCTGTCACAGTTCGTTTTAGGAGTGATGAGTACATCAGTGGCAGAGGCTTCAATGCTAGCTGGCAGGAGACTCAAGGAGGTGAGCTTATGCGCATACACCTTCATACAGAAAGGCCATAGCAGCATACTTCCTACTAAAGCCATTAAGTTTGTAAGCATTTTAATTCTCTGTTTTTGTCCTGTCAAATGATATGTGGTCACTGGATAACTGGACCACATCTTTTGCTGCTTTTTTTGCTTAGGGTGTGGAGGACCCATCACAGCACCCAGTGGAGAGATCCATTCCCCTCAATATCCCAATAATTATCCCAACAATGTAGACTGCTCATGGGTCATCACTGTGGACGAGGGTCACCGGATTCTTTTAAACTTCACTGATGTGGATATCGAGAGTCACTCCTCATGCCTCTGGGATTATGTGGATGTGAGTGACTGGTGCATGGCTGTCTTTTCCTGTTTTCCTCATGATAGACTTTAAAGCTTCAGAATTGAACACAGGCTGCCATTCATTTCATGTATGTCCACCACGTTAATGCTTTGTACAGTAGTGATTCACATTTAGTCATCCTTCCCACTTGAAATGCACAATTAGTCTTTTATTAAACTGGAATGCCATATCTACCCCATGTTCTATGTTTGGGCCTGAGAGTATAAGAGGTCTACAGTTAAGCGAATGCTGTGTGTACATGATAAATATATCATGCAGACTTATTCCTCTTAATTCTTCAGGTCCACGATGGTCCAGGAGAGTCCTCACCACTGTTGACCAAAGTGTGTGGCTTCTCCTTGCCTGATCCCATTTACTCCACACAAAATGTAATCTACGTTCGTTTCAGATCAGACATAAGCAGCAATCATAGAGGCTTCAAAGCTGAATTCTCAGAAGGTCAGTCACAATACAGCATGAGAATTTCATACGGCCTCAGATCCATATCAGATTCAGATTATATGGCAACTCTTTTTTACTTTTCTTTACAGCATGTGGATCCACCATCATGGCTGATGATGTGGGAGGTGCTATTGCCTCTCCTAACTATCCTTACTCATACCCCAACAATCAGAACTGCAGTTGGATCATTATTGCTCAGGACCCATGTGCGTGAGCCAAACCCAACTCACTGCTTTTAGTTTTCTGTCATTTGTGTTCAGTTCTTTTAAAATTATAATTTAAATGTGTATTTTTATCTCATCCATGAACAGTCAATCATGTGACATTGTCCTTCATTGACTTTGAATTGGAGATGTTGAACAGCGACTGCTCCCATGATGCAGTAGAGATTTTAGATGGTGACAACAATTGGGCTCCTTCCGTTGGTAATTACATTCTCTCCCTTATCCTCAGCTCTAGTACTGTATATTTAGCTGGCCAAGACAGTAAAATCAGCTACTGTAATTTAAACTTTGTAACATTTATGTTTTATTTGTTTTTTTCAGGTCGCTACTGTGGCAGTGAAGTTCCTCATCCAGTCACTTCATTCAGCAATGCACTGGTGGTGAACTTTGTGTCTGACTCTTCTGTAACCAGGAAAGGCTTCAGGGCAACATACATGGCCTCCACCTCAGGTGAACTTTTAAGACGTCATCCAGTTCAAGTTTAAATACTTGCGTTAAATAATCAAATGGATTATAGGGGGAATTCCACAGATTTTTTAAAGGGACGGGTTTAATGTCCATAACAGAAATATAGCTATTTTATTAGTTCTCCAAAAGGAACTACTGAACCGTCATGATTTTTATGTGTCTGAGTTTTTATATGAAATTATGATTATTGTAAAATTAACTAAAAGTGGTGAATCTGAGAAAAATAGTTTTTCATTGGGTTCTTCTTTTCTTTACAACATCTTTATGTATGTTCTTCTTCATCCTGTGTGTATTTTTAAAAGTATTTTAAGCCGAAACATTATCTCAGATATATCATAAAAACAACAATTTCAGACAGCATATAACCATTTCATTTTATTGCTTTCTGCATGGTAGCTTTTTAAGTTGTCAACGCTTTTGACTCTGTAGGATTCTCTAGATTGGAGTATCAAATCTTTCTGGATGACTATGTCTAGTGATTTAATCATTTAATTATGCAGAAATAAAAAAAAAACAAAAAAAAAAAAAACTACTTTAACTTACTGCCTGCTTTCCTCAGGCTGTGGAGGTAACCTACATATGCAGTCTGGGGCCTTCAACAGTCCTAACTACCCAGATGCCTACCCACCTAACATTGAGTGTGTTTGGACCATCATTAGTTCCCCTGGAAACCGCCTACAGCTCTCCTTCGTGTAAGCATCTACCCAGTATTATCTCTTCTCACTTGTAATTAAACCCATCTATGTAATGGGTGAGTCAGTGTTCTACTCTCCCTTACTGTTTTTTCCCCTCATTTTGTCCACTATAATACAGTTTGTTTGAGCTGCAGCAGAGTACAGACTGTAATAATGACTATCTAGAAATCCGTGAGGGGAACTCTACAGGTGCTCTGGTTGGTCGTTTTTGTGGCAACTCCCTTCCGTCTAATTACACCTCTCTCATCGGTCATGTGCTCTGGGTCAAGTTTGTCTCAGACTCCACTGTCAGTGGATCTGGCTTCAGGGCCACATTCTCCCACTGTAAGTGTAAACACAAACGCTTTTTAGGCGGTATTAATTATTATGATATTTTTCATAATTATTAACTTCAATTAACTCACATTACAGGTCTTTTAAGCTCATAGTGTTTTTACTCACTGTTCTGTTGTTCATATCCTCTCTATATCCAGTGTTTGGAAATGAAATCACAGGTACCTCTGGACAAATTGCTTCACCCCTATATCCACGCACATACCCAGAAAATGCAGACTATCGCTGGACGATCACAGTCAGTGGAGACTCCTACATTCAGATCCGTTTCCTGGATATTGATATAGAGGACTTGTATGACTGCTACTATGACCAGCTCAAGGTTTGGACCACTCTGTAAATTTGGGTTTTCATAAACTTATAGTGGTGCTGGGATATTAAGGTTTTGCACAAAAATGTAATAACTAACAAATGAATCAAGCATACAATCATCATATATATATATATATGTATTCACACCTTTTCCATGTATCTGTGGGTTCACTGCCTGTTCTTTTTTAGATATTTGATGGGCCCAATGTTCATGCATTACCCCTGGGAGTTTTCTGTGGGCTGCTTTTGCCTGGACCTGTAAGAAGCTCTAGCAGCACCATGACCTTGGAGTTCAAATCAGACTCTGTGATTGGGGGAAGAGGTTTTCTTGTTGAGTGGACAGCCATCCAGAGCTCTGGTCCTCTGCCCACCATACCACCAGGTTAGGTCACCCACTGTTGTGAAAGAATTCCATAAGCAAGAAGGATGGCTATTCTGCTGTATTGTACTCAATGTGCAAAGGCATCTATTTAAAAGTTTTCTTTATTAGGTGCTTGTGGAGGGGCTCTTGTGACTGAGGACACACCCAGATTCCTCTTCTCTCCTGGCTGGCCTAATGATTATGAGCCAAACATAGATTGCACATGGGTAATCCGCTCACCTGACTCCACTGTGGAGCTCAACCTGCTGTATATGGACATTGAGGATGAAGCCTCCTGTTTGTATGACAGTTTAGTCATCAGGGATGGTGAGATTTAAGGCTTTCATACTTTTATATTATAATTGGTTGGATGAACATTTAGGTGCAAATGCATTTATTGAAATATGAATTTTTCTGAATTACCAATAGAATAAAACATACTTTTTTAATATACACAGTAATACACAGTCATATCAGATTATTATGTCCACTCACTGTCCACTCTATTAGACACTTCTACCTAGTTGGTCCACCAAGTCAGAGACAGAAGCTCATCTATTGTCATTGTCATTTAGTCCTTCATCAGTTGTCACAAGATGCTGTTGGCTGGATATTTCTGGTTGCTGGACCATTCCTAGCCCAGCAGTGATGCTGAGGTGTTTAAAAACTCCAGCAGCACTGCTGTGTCTAATCCACTTGTACCAGCTCAACACACACTAAACATGTCTGTCACTGCATTGCTGAGAATGACCCACCACCCAAATAACATCTGCTCTGTGGTGGTCCTGTGTGGACCTGACTATTGAAAAACAGGGTGAAAGGAGGCTAAAAAAATATATGGAGAAACAGATGGACTATGGTCTGGAATTGTAGAACTACAAAGTGCTACTAACCAGGGATGCTCATGATATTCTGATAGGACTGTGTACATTATGTTATATACATTTTCTTAGATATGCATCTTTGATATATACAGTGATAAAATCAATAGAACATATATACTTAAATTATACTTTTGTTGAGTGCCTTTCCAGAATATAAGCTATGTTCCTTATTTTCCCAGGTGAGACTAACCTGTCCCCAGAGCTGGCGAAGCTGTGTGGTCGTGAGCTGCCTGGTTCCCTTCATTCTACGGGTGACTCCATGTTCCTGCGCTTCCGCTCAGATTACAGCATCAACGGTCATGGCTTCAATGCATCCTACTCTAAAGGTGAGCTCCCAAAACCATGATCTTTTCAGTGACAATATGTTAACTGTACATGTCAGTGAATGTGACCTGATTATCTGTGTTTGTCAGGTTGTGGTGGCCTGCTCCATACAGATAGAGGAGTACTGAGCTCCCCTAACTACCCCCAGAATTACAAGCCTAATCTGGATTGCAGCTGGCATGTAATGGTGACCTCTGGCTATAGAGTCTCTGTTTCATTCCTAAGTCCGTTCCAGGTACAAGGTTATGGCACTGTCTGCAGCTCTGGAGACTATGTGGAGGTAAGGCCTTGTTCAGCCATGATATACCAGGGTCTGATAGACAAGAGACAGACAGACAGCTTGTCTTTATGCCTCTTCAATCGGTTTGAATGTTGCAATCCTTCTTTAGTTGAGGAATGGGCCGGACAATGATGCGCCATCTCTAGGTGGACGTCTGTGTGGATCCAACCCCCCTGCAGTTACACAGACCACTGACAACAATCTTCATGTGCGGTTTGTCTCAGATGGTTCAAATGAGGGCAATGGCTTCAAACTGATATTTGAAGCCCACAGTACTGGTAAGTATTTACACTATTATCATTATTATTAATATTATTAATAATATTATTAGTAGTAGTAGTCATATTGTAGTAGAAGTAGTAGAAGTTATTTTATTTACCACGATTCATAGTTTAAGTTCTTCACTTCTTCACAAAAATTAACACGGGGAAAAAGAAAAACAGAGATCTGCATATTTGCAAATACATAGTTACTAAATAAGTGTTACATAACCTATAATATTAATATTCAAATTATTCAACAAAACTATGACGATACTCGTTTAATAAGTGGGTGTATTTGTACAGCTTGCGGAGGGACCATTGAGTTGAAAGATGGAGATGCACCAGGCTACATTACATCACCCAATTATCCATCTAACTACCCTCAGAACATAGACTGTGTGTGGATTATCATGGTGCCCAATGGAGAGTCTGTCCAACTGGATTTTGAGGATTTCTACATTGAGCCGAACACTCAGTATGGGTCATATATTTTGGTTGTGCATTTAAAATAACCTAATTATATTGTTTTGGTGCATTGTGCTTGACAAATCTTGTAATACTCTTCTCTTCCAGGTGTAGCTATGATTACCTGGAAATACGTAATGGTGTCAATTCAGATGCAGACCTGCTTGCAAAGCTCTGTGGCAATACCCGACCATCTACACAACACTCTACTGCATCTGCTATGTACCTTCGCTTCCGCACTGATCACAGTGTTACACACATTGGTTTTAAGGCCAAGTATTCCATAGGTAAGTTCAAACCAGTGCCCCAGTAGAGACACTCAGAGATGTGTAACTTGACTTGCTCATTCAGTTTGCAAATGTGTAATCTAAACAGCCACATGCGGTGGAACATACATTGGCCAGAGCGGTACCATTAGAAGCCCAGGATACCCAGACTCAAATTACCCAGACAGCTCCAACTGTGAGTGGTACCTGGAAGGACCAACTGGGCATTACCTGACCCTCAGCTATTCAGCCTTTAACCTGCAGAGCTCTACTGACTGCGCCAATGATTATGTAGAAATCCGCGAGTACAATGCCTCTGGTAAGACACACAGAACTTACAGTACCAGGCATCAGAACTTTTGGTTTGTTTTTACAAGATAATAAATCAAGGCTTAACTGTCTTCAGGCCGCTTGCTTGGAAAGCACTGTGGAAGCAGCCTGCCTGCACCTGTAGACACAGGAGACAGTTTTGCATATGTGAAGTTTGTCTCTGACAGTAGTGGAAATGCAGCAGGATTTAGCCTGTCATATGAAGCCAGCATAGAAGGTAGGTGGAACTGCAAAAAGAATCATCCATGAGAGATTCCACTGTTGGTTTCAGAAGTTTTTCTTCATATCATCATCTTTGTTTCTTCTCTTAAAGAATGTGGAGGGGATCTAAATGCTCAGACTGGAACCATTTCATCACCAAACTACCCTAATCTTTACCCTCACAATCGGGTATGTCGGTGGAGAATCACTGTGCCTCAGGGCCGAAGGGTCACCCTCACCTTTAATGACCTTCGACTGGAGGATCATGGCAGCTGCTATTATGATTATGTGGAGGTGAGGACAATGCTGATGTTGGCTGTTCTAATCTTGACCTCAACATAACAGATCTTCATTAAATCCAACAAATAATGCAGACCCAAGTAAAATGCATCATCTGTCCTGGCTGCTGATCTGCATGATGGTCAACATGTGAATATCAATAATTTGTTTATCTGATAACATTATTCTTAGGTCATCAATGGGCTGGTGTCCAACGCCCCTGTTCTGCAGCGCTTCTGTGGCTCTGTACCTGCAGGCACACAGATCAAATCTTCTGGCAACACTATGACCGTTGTTTTCTCCACTGATTCCTCTGTGTCCAATGGTGGATTTACTGCAGTCTACTCCTCAGATGAGGCAGCAGGTGAGAGAAGTTCCACAGACTGTGAGAATGTCAGGATACAGAATGATTATTATGTTAATTTAATGAGTATTGAGTGTTTATGATAGAGCATCCAAAACTGACAAGCCACTTATGGTGAACCTTATTCTATTTTTTTTTCTACAGTATGTGGAGGAGTCCTTGACACCCCAGGAAACTTCACATCACCTGACTATGGCATTGGAAACTACAGCAACAGTCTGAACTGCGAGTGGTTGATTCAGAATTCTAATCAAGTGAACTCTTCCATTGTAGTGATTATAAGCGACTTGCATCTGGAGCACCACCAGACCTGTGAATGGGATTACCTAGAGTTCAGACTTGGTGAGTGCAATGGATATGCAACATTGAATAAAATTTTCTGTTTTCATGTCATAATACATACTGTATACTATGTTGTTTGTCTTTTTGTTTATATTGATCTTATTTTATTTAAATAAAATAAATAAAAACAAGTCACTTTCTAAAGACTGGGGATTCCACATTCCTTTCTAGGTGATGAGAACGCTGAATTACTTGCTCGTTTTTGTGGTCAGAGCCTTCCAGAAGTTCCCATTGTGGTGTCCACTCCTCAACTTTGGGTTCATTTCCGATCTGATGAAGCTATTGTTGACTTGGGATTCAAAGTTACATATTACTTCTCAGGTGACTTAATTTTCTGAACATTGGAAATAAATAATTTGAGATTTGATACATTTATTGAGAAATTAATTTGAACTGAACTATTGTACCATTTAGATTGCGGAGGCACCCAGACTGGTGAAGGAGGAGCCATTTCCAGCCCTGGTTTCCCAGATAACTACCCATCCCCAAGTCGCTGTGCCTGGTTCTTAGAGGCTCCAGAAGGCCATACCATCACTGTAAGCGTATACTGAAACTTAACACTTCAGATCTTGTGCAGCATTATCATACATTTTTGGCAGAACAGTTTTACACATTTTATTATATGGTGTTTGCTAATATCACATTCTCTCTTTGCCCAGCTAACATTCACATACTTTGAAGTAGAAGAACACAGCCAGTGTTCTTGGGACTCAGTTACGATCTTCAATGGAGCCTCTTCAGGCTCTCCTATAATTGGTCAGTACTGTGGTCATTCTTCCCCTGGTACAATCCAGTCAGGTTCCAATAAGCTAGTGGTGGTGTTCCTGGCTGACCACTCTGTGTCCAAAGGAGGATTTATGGCTACCTGGACAACAGACTCCTCAGGTATGGACTCATGAACAAAGTGTGTGCCGCATAAGTTTGCATAAAGCATTATGCAAATATATTTTAATTTAAGGCATCTTTTCTTTTTCCAGGATGTGGTGGGATTATACATGCTGACTCAGGGACCATCAAGTCCCCTAATTACCCTCAGAACTTCCCCTCTAATGTTGAATGTTCTTGGACTATCATTGCTCATGAAGGCAATCATTTGGAGATGGGTTTTGCTAGTGATTTTCAGATACCTGATTCCAGTGGGCACTGCCAGAGTAGTTACATCAAGGTACCAATTTGAATATTGTTGGCTTAATAGTATATATATATTTTTTATTTTGCTTGTCTTGCTCATTGTCTTCTTGTGCCTGTTTCTCAGGTGTGGTCTGGTAACAAAGCAGAGAATGATGCACTCTTGGCCACTGGGTGTGGCTCCACAGCTCCTTCTGCCATCATTGCTCCCTTCAATGTCATCACTGCCCGCTTCCAGTCCACTGAAACAGTTGGCAAAGGCTTCTCAGCATCCTACTTCACACGTGTGTTCCATAGGACTTCAATGTAGAGTTTACTGCACTCTCCCCCTTTGCCTCTTGTGTATCTGTAAAATTAGCATGTTTCTGCTCTTTTCTCTTACAGGCTGTGGAGCCAACTTCTCAGCCCCTGCTGGTCGTGTGGTATCTCCTAACTACCCAGATGTCTACCCTGCCAGTTCCAACTGTGATTACCTCATTGATGCTGGAGACCAGACTGTGATCTTCATCACCTTTAGTACTTTCCAATTAGAGGGTAGGTGTAAAATATTTCAATCTGGACCATCCTGGAATCATAAAAAAAAAAAAAAATGGCACCCTAACTAATTATGATATACATTTAGCAACCCCTTTAAACCCATATATTGCCTTTTTTTTTTTAGCTCATTCAACATGTCTTTATGATGGAGTAAAGATCTACAGTGGCACTTCTGCGACTGGAAATCCTATTGCCACTCTGTGTGGCAACACTATCCCAGGCCCCTTTACCACTTTTGGCCCCATGCTAATCAATTTCTACTCTGACATTATCATCAATGACAACGGCTTCCTAGCTGAATACACTGCCATCCGTAAGTATTACGTAGCATAACCTGTTATATACTGTTGCCCACCAACGGTCCAGTGTTATCAGGAACATCCAATCAAGCTTATAAGGATTTCATGTATAGTGGAGTGAAACTAAGCAATAGATCATTACATTATTTGTCTCTCATTGGCATAAAATCACTGATAATGACAGAAGATTGGGTTGATCTGGCCTCCAGCACAATGTGTGGGCAGTTGGTACTCATGCCGGTATGCCTGTAGCTTTGGCAGTGTCCCTGGGTCTGGCCTGGATTGTTTACCAACGAGAGGAATGTTAGAGCCATCCATTGAGCCTAAAAGTATGGAATGAATGGAATGAAGGGACTCTGCGCTTTTCAAACAATTAGAGGGGATTTGGGACAGGGCCCCAAATGCCAGGAATATGCATATATGCAGGGGGATTCTGCAATAGATTCCTCTGTGGTCAGACACATGCACACAGGCACTCACACACACACATAAACAAGAACAACTGTGATTGGCTGAATAGTTTGTGCTGAACGAGAGGCCAAGTCAGTTTAAGGTTGTCTAATGTCTGACCTCTGTATTAGTCAGTATTTTTGACCTATGCAATTGCTACCATGCAGCAAATTGACATATACCGAATATAACCTTCCCTGTATAAACATGGTACCATGGCAAAAGCTGGTGTAGTCTAGTAGTTCTTACAGTAGTAGTTAAACAGTTACTGAGTTTCATAGGGATTTAAAAGCGGCCACCTGTAGTTTTTGAAATGAGTAGTAAATGTAGGTCATTTTGAGTGTGTAATGATGCTACTGTTTGGTTTACAGCATGTGGAGGTGTGTTTAATGGCACTTCAGGGTCGGTTAGCAGTCCTACTCATTCCATTGGCAACTACCACCACAACATAAACTGCACCTATCACATCGTTGTGAACGACAATCGCATCGTCGATCTTAAGTGAGTCTGAGACTTTTAACTTCATCACAGTTTGTCAATTTTGCAATCCCTTCTCAGTCCACCAATGTACCAATGTTTAAAGCAGCATTATGTGAGAAATTGTATTTTTTGCTCATGGGCTCCTCCCACAGTTGTGGGGTGTATTTCAGTTTTACACCACTATCGTAAATACACATCATGCTTAAAGCTCCCTCTTTTTGGTACACATGCATTTGGTAACAAGCTGAGACATACAGAACCAGCATGGAAAGATTGACGCTATGGTACAGGATTTTACAGGATTCTTTTCAGGACTCTTCTTATGCAACGTTACCCAGTTCTTTTGAGAGATCCCGTACATGCTTCACTAAAGTTACATACTTTAGCACAATAGCTGCATTCTGTCCCGGAGTGACAATGACAGAAATGCTCTTCTCTCTAGTACAAGTCAATGTACCATTATTATGATTTTAAAGCTGTCTTTAAGGTACATTTTAAGGTAAATTTGCTAAATAAACATTGGGTATTTCTCTTGTATGTCAAGAGTACTGCCCTGTCTCTAAAGCTCTGAAGTTCTTTTTGTCCTTTCATGTCCTTCATGTCACATTAGTGCCTTAACTTGCACTGTTGTTTTAGCTAAACACTGAAAGGATGTATAGTTACAAGCCTTCTCCTGTTCCATCCTCCATCTTCTGTTCCTGCAGCGGGACACCCTGCTGTGCAATGAAAAAGCCATGCTGGGATTTTCCATCTGCTTCCCTTGCAGGTGCTAGACCCTTTGCTGAACCAACTTTGCAGAGACAATATGCATTGTGTCCGTGTAATAAAGGAAGTGTTTCCTTTTCACATCAGTTCAAAATATTCCTTTAGGGACCAGTTCAATATGAAGGTGGTGATGTACATCGGAGGTAGATTTTACAGACCACTGTGCATTACTCCACTATTAATACTGTTCATCTTGCTCCTTGCTTATCTAGATTCAACAGTTTCCACCTTGAGGCCTCTTCCACCTGTGCTTTTGACTATGTGGCTGTGTATGATGGTCCAAACACCCTGGCACCCCTCCTCGGAAAGTACTGTGGCACCGTGCTTCCACCAACACTCAAGTCTTCAACCAATCAGATATTTATTGTGTTTAAAACAGATTCATCAGTGGGTGGTGAAGGTTGGAGGGCAACCTACAGAGAAACATTAGGTATGTTTGTTTGTTCTTACAGAAGCTTATCAGTATTTCTGAGAAAACACTGCACTGACCTTCTGCAATACAAAGCTATTTATCATCATTACATTTACTTACATGCATCACACTGAGAAATTTAGATCTTCGGGGTCCCTTTTCTCAGTCCTAATTAGTTCCCTAATCTGCTCTGCAGTAGAAGAGGCATGCGGGCATATTTGTTGGGTGAGTCATCCTGAAGCATTACAAAAGAGATTGAGTATGGAAGGGCAAAATTGGGGTGTTCAGAGGGCACTAGCCTCCTGCCTCAGAACAGCTTTTGTCTTTCTAACTGCCCAGTGTGCCAGTCTCTTTAAAAGAATCAGAGCACGATGGGAAGAAGTAGACTTTAAGAATTGGCCTGGATGGCGCTCTTTCAGTTTGTTCTTGTGAAGGAGGAGAAAACATGCTGGCTGCGCTTTGCCTCTGGTCTCCACGGCCAGGCACGTCCAGCGTAGCCCTTTGATTACAATTGAGCACATTCACACCAGTCTGTCTGAGAGCTGTCTCAAAATATGGAAATTAAAGCCCAGCTGTCTTCAGGCGTCAGTGGTCAAAGTGCAGAAATAAAAGGGCATGATTGTTATTGTATGCTTGTTCTCTTTGTTTAACATTTGTAACTTTTTTATTTTTTGCATAGGCAAAAAGAAAAACAAACAACAGCAGTTATACAGCCATTAACTTTCATTTATGAAAAATCAAACTCAGTGTGTCTGTTTTTCCTTCTTTTTCATTCTCCAGCTGAGATTCCTCCATTTTTCCCATGGTTTAGGAATTTTACTCCCTTAGGAATGGCTGGTTTTAGCACTGAGTGGAATGAGTAACATTTAGAGCAGAAGAGGTTCTGTAACATGAGGGAACTGCTGGAAATTCTGTAAATGCATGTAATACTAATTGTCATATAACATATTTACAGTTACTAGGATTAGTAATGAGTAAAGCATGCTGCATATTCATCAATGGGCTAACTGGAATTGGTGGTTTGGTGGCTGATTACTGCCACCTGCTGTTTATTTGTACATCCTAGCAAGGACAGCACCCTTAGGCCTGAATAATTCACTTTATCCCACTTTTCTTCTCCATTGCTCATGCAGGACCTCAGCAGGGCTGTGGAGGTTACCTCACTGATTCTTCAGGGATGTTTGGGTCTCCTGACATTGACTATAATGGAAAGTATGAGCCTTACATGGACTGCTTGTGGACCATTAGCGCTTCTGCCAACAAAGCAGTCAACCTCACTTTCACCACATTTGAGCTGGAAGGAAGCACTGGCTCTGAGTGCCGTTATGATTATGTAAAGGTAGGGGTTTAATTAGTCATATATATATATATATAATTTTCATGCTTACTGAGGATATCCTCAGTATCTATCTCTAAATTTCTCGACTTCCCTTAGGTCTTTGATGGTGACAGTGAGAATTTCCCACTTGTTGGAACATTCTGTGGAAATGGATTGCCTGCCCCCTATGTGTCAGCCAGTAACTTCCTGACAGTGCACTTTGTTTCTGATGGCTCAGTGTCTTTTAGAGGCTTTAATGCCACCTACAGTGCAGTTGACAGTAAGACAGCCTCCATTTCTACATGATTATTGTCCACTATTATTTCTGAGTGCATATTAAAGCTATGTTAAATGTTAATTATTTTTGGACAATGTTGCAACTAGTGAACTTTAGTACATCACATATATAACATTTTATATTATATTATGGTTTTAATCATTTTTAATACTCTTTAATCGAAGATGCTGATGCAGTAGTAGCTCAATGCCAAGTCGCTAACAATAGATCTTCACATCTGCACAGGACTTTGTGGAGGAACATTTAATGCTACATCTACACCTCAGACCATCACTTCTCCACTGTACCCCAACGCATACCCTGCCTTCACCTCCTGCCGCTGGGTCCTGGATGCTCCAGCACAGGAGGCAGTGAAAGTCGTGGTTCAGCAGTTCCATCTGCAACCCAGCCAGAGCTGCTCTAGTAACTTCCTAGAGATGAAAGACTGGCCTTTGGTGAGACGAATATACCATTTAGTTCAGGCCTTGTTTACCAGAGACAAAAATATGATATTTTTCCATATTGTTAAACCTCTTAATATTCTGACTTACTTTTGTGTTTAAAAGCAGAGTGTTTTTTTCTGACTTGTGTATTGTGTGCTTTAGGGAGACTATGGGCAGGCACATAAGTTCTGTGGTTCGGACTCCCGCATCCCTGACTTTTACAGCTATGACCGTACCATGCACCTCACTTTCCAGTCTGACACCTTCGTTACTGGAAATGGCTTCAGTCTGACCTACGAGGTGGCAGGTATGCCGCCAAAGTTGGTTTCTTCATATCTCTAGAGCAAATAATACTAGTAACAGTATATCACAACAACAATAATGTTTCTGTATTTGGTTTATTTGAATAATCCTGAGTCTATTTGTGTATGTAATCTTTAGGATGCAGCAGGGTATATGAGCAGGATTATGGTTACCTGAAGAGCCCAGGCTGGCCTGCAACTTATCCCCATAATGTGGACTGCATTATTGTCCTCCGTGCACCTCAGAACAGCTCCATTTCTCTATTCTTCGACAGCTTTGACCTGGAGTCTCACCCCTCATGCAGCTATGACTTCTTGGAGGTAAGATTGAACTGGCAAGAGATTTGTCACATAACAAACATGGTTTAATAACAGTTTAGATTGGAATCATGTAGTATTCTGAGTGTTGGTGTGGTGATGCTACATAAAGCATATTCAAATGATCAGAACTATGTTTAAAGGAATAGAGTGTTAGCTGCAGTTCTGGTGTCTAGTCATGTTTTCATCTTTGTATCAGGTAAGGAATGGTAGCACAGCCTCGGCTCCTCTGCTGGGGAAGTACTGTGGGAGCACGCTGCCCAGTCCTATCTTTCCCAGAATCAACGAGCTGTACCTGCACTTCCAGAGTGATTTCTCTGCTGCCCGTGATGGCTTTGAGATCACCTGGACCTCCTCCCCACAGGGTGAGTACATACTGAGAAACTGATCAACATGATTGATAATTGAGTATTTGAGGATTTTCTTTTCCTCCCTCAAATGTAGTTGATCACCCATGACATGTTTGGTATCCAGGGTCTGTATGTTTATTTTGCACTACACTGTTAAAAATAAAGAAGCTACAAAGTATTCTTTGAGCAATGCTATAGAACTTTAAAACCATTTTTGTGAAAGATATGTAAAAAAAAGTGAATGTAAAGGCTCTTTACCAATGTAATAAATGTTCTTCTCACTCACATCGCTTTTAAAAACTGGTTTTATATGAAACCAAAACATAATTCTTCTGTGGCATCACTCAAAGAACCAAGAGTGTATATCTAGGAGGCTAAACAGGTATCATGCAAACAGTATGACTAAATGGAGCTATGTGTTTTTTGACAATGTATAACATAACTGTTATCTATGAAAATGGACATAACTATGCATAAATTTCAGGATTCAAGATGGATATAACTTTTTTTCCCCTCTTTCTCTTCAGGTTGTGGTGGTACATTGTATGGAGACCATGGCTCCTTTTCAAGCCCAGACTTCCCTGGTACCTATGCCAATGGTACTCACTGTGAGTGGGATATTAGGGCCCCAAGTGGAAGAGTGGTAACAGTCACATTCAACCAGATCAGCATAGATGACCCTGGAGACTGCCAGAACAACTATCTGAAACTTTATGATGGACCAGATGCCAGCTCTGCTCCTGTTGGGCCATACTGTGGAGCGGTAGGAAACAGTTTCTTAAAGAATAAATAAACAACTGAATAGTTAACTGAATACATACTTTGGATCTCAGGCAGCCCCTGGGTGCATTTCCCCCTATTTCTCTCTCTCTCTCTCTCTCTCTCTCCATGCATATATTCAGGACAGGCAGACAGTCTGACTCATTGACTGTCTCTCTGTCAAACAGAAAATACGCAAACTGACTGAGTTGTTATTAAAGTGAGGAAAGGAGGTCTGGATGAACTGCTGGGTCCTGCCTATTAAAGGGTTTAGGATTATTAGCTGATAACTGCATTTGTCTTTCAGACATACAGTGCAGTGTGGTTATAATGTTTTTTCTATTTTTTCCTGCCCTGTAGGAGACAAATATAGCCCCATTCAGAGCCTCGTCACATCGTGTCTTCATTGTGTTCCACGCCCAGTCTGTTGTGTTGCCATCTGGATTTAGGCTCACGTGGAGTAGCTGAAGACAAGCTGGAAAACACAAACATGAACATCCATACCCCCTTACATACATACAAACACACACTTAGATATAAGTTTACAGACCTTAGATTCTCAATCATGTAAACAATATTATTGTGTGCAATGTTCACCAATTAATTTAATATAAATACTTGGATTTCTTTGTTGGATCAGCACATCGATTCATAGGTTTTTAAAGGATTGATAATATGTATATGATATTTTTTTGGAAAATAAAGATATTGTTTACTGTACTGTTGCAGTGATTGTGAGCGTGCCTAAATTGTTTAAAGATTGCTCTTTTATTTTTGCACAGACAGTGTATGTAGTTTGTAAAAGACAGGCTGAGTGGTGCATTTGCTGGTTAGTTAAGTATGATTAGACATACAGTAGGCCAAATGGAGAAACAGCAGGAGAATAACTGCAGTAAACGTTGTTCTGAAAGGCACTTTATTTGCATTTACTTGCCAAAAATTGGGTGAGCACTTGGTTCATGCCAAAGCTCTTGTCAGAGTGGTTAATTTTCTGAGTTACTGGACTGGCTAATTTGGGCCTCTCTGACTGAAATCCTCGATGTGGTCGGCTTTTCTCCCTGGACACGTCAGCTTAGCTGACACCCCTGACAGCTCAGCCGTCGACCCATCACGTTCTACCCATCAATGAACGAGGGAGTGAAAGAAGGGAATGGAATAAAGGAGAGAGATAAACGCAGTGAGATCCAGATGGATAACGACAGCGATAAAATGCCTGAGACAGCTTGGAAGGCTATGTAGAATTATGTTGGTGCACAATCTGTAAAATTCATACTGTTTTCTATATGAGTTTATCTTACAAGGTGTACAGAGAGGTTCTGGATTTGGTGTCTGTGATAATATGTAACATTTCTGACAAGTTACAAAGCTCTAAGATTGTACCATGCCAAGGACCGCTGCAGTTAGTGGTCGTTAAGGTGTGTTTTTATGTCAACTTGGACAGTCAAAGTTCCTGAGAAATTCTCAATGTCTAAATTCAGGTTAATGACTTTGAGAATGGGAAGAAAAAGTACATGAAGCATTGAATTCTCACTGTAAATGGATGTAGCCTGTTCTTCAACATATTCTGAAATGCATGTTTGCTCAAACAGAACTGAACATAGCTTCTACTAAATGTACTGTAAATAAGTCCCGTAAATCAACGGTCAGGAACAGTAGGCCAAACATGAGGCACACATGAACACATTAATTCTATGTATGTGCTAACAATAACAACAACCACATGATGCAGGGTCTTAAAGGGACAACAGCCTGAGCTGTTTTCAACAGGGTATCGATTTTTCATTGGCTGACTGAAATTGCTAAAGATTTTTTTTTCACATATGTAAACATGCACTGACATCCAAATCTCTCTCAGTGAAGCAAAGTTCACCCATCCTGTTGGCATCTGTTGCCACTTCACCACTCACCAAATATAATCAGGCCTAAAAATAGAGGCCACTGTTTTTCACCCCCTCTCTTTGTAATGATCAACCAAACACAGAGGGACAGAGACGAGACAGAGAGGACGGGAGATTAAACCCAGTGATCCAAGTCTGAAGTAATGCCAGCCAGGAGGCAGCTGTTTCCCATAGAGGAGAGGTGTCTTGGTTTACCTCTGCTCCATGTCAGGGTGCTTCATGCTAGAGGAGGAGACAGAGGAGTTTCAGGTTGCCACGGGCCCCCTTGTGCAGATATCAGGACGCTGGCCAAAGAATGTGTCTCCCGCGCAAGGTAAGCTTAAACAGGCACTCATGTTGAGCGAATGAGATTGAGTGCTAAACAACAGCTGTAGAAAAGCCACTTGCTCAATAAGGGATTCCCTTCTTGAAAATACAAACCCTGTAGGATTCAGGCTTGAAGTGGAGATTTACTTATTATATATTAGAGCACATTATTTATAACCATTTATCTTACCAGTTAGTGTTTTGTTTGTAAAAACATCAGATCACATTAGAACAGATTCATGGAAACCAATACAGTAATAATGAAGCAGAATTACACATTTTGAAGAAATGAGTTTGATATCTTGTGAGATAGTGTGGAGAACAAAGCTTGGTTGCTTGAGTTCTAATGGAGGTCCTCAGCCAGCTTGGAGTTCAAGTCTTTCACAACACAGAACACAATTACTAAACATAATTAGACACAGATTTACTAGGGGTTGGATGATAACTATACCACTACTACTAATATTAATATTAATACTAGACTCCCAATAGGAAAGCTTTGAAGTTTTCATGAGCAAGGTGATATATGTAATTACATTAATATATGTATTAATGTAATTTGTATTTATTCTAAAATCTCTCTCTCTCTCTCTCTCTCTCTCTCTCTCTCTCAGAAAAATGGCAACTGCTCAAAAAATGCAAATAAATTATTATAATAATCATAATGCAAAGATGTTATTATTCAAATGTAAACAACACAGTACTGATATTTCAACTTTGGGGGTATTCAAGAATCACTATGATGAAATAGCCTTGACTGCCAGTCACAGCTTTCATGTCTTGGCAGGCTCTCCACTAGTCTTTCACGTTGCTGTTGGATGACTTTATGCCATTCGAGGTCTGCAAATATTTTTTTATTTATTGATTGATTGATTGATTGATTGATTGATTTTTACAACCCCCCCCCCCTTCCAGTACGTAAGTAGGTACAAATGTAACACCTGAAACACCTATTAACATGTAATGCAGAAACTAAACTAAAATAAATACACCTGTATCACAGCTTCCACACAGAGTACAGATCCACACTGCTGTCTTATAACTTTGGAGCACATGTCTTTCAAACTTTCGATGAAAATAGCCTGAAAAGTCTATTTAAATACACCAATATTAAAACCGCGTTTACACTCGATGTGGCTGTGGACCCTTTCCCTTTCCCTTCCGCTGCTGCTGCTGCTGCTGATTGGCCGAAAATGTTTGTAAGTCCCAGAAAATCCTTCAGCGTCCGCTTGCAAGAAGAGGCCTTTTATGGAAACTGGAGAATGTCTAACAACTTCCGGTTGGGTGTGAAGCTGAACTGTCTCTCTTAGAAACAGCGAAAGATTGTTGTGCCCGAGGTCATATATATAGCTATATATATAGCTATATTTCTTTAGCCTGTCTTTTACACGTTCAGTCAGTTCAGTAAGGTAAATACAGCCTACTTTCGTCAGTCTGCTTCTTTTATTCTACTTAGCTTGTTAGCTAGCTAGCTAGCTTCCGTACTTGTAGTTGTAATTTAGCTAGCTAGCTGGCTAGCCGCTTCTATAGCTGTTACACTGTAGCAGCAGCAGCAGTCTCAGCCTCAGCCTCAGCCTCAGCCTCAGTCTCAGTCTCAGCCTCAGCCTCAGCAACATCAACACATTTCGTGTCTTTTTTCGCCTTTAGTCACTCAGTCTGCTTGTCTTTTAGAAAATGTCCAAGTCTCTGAAGAAGATAGTGGAGGAGAGCAGGGATAAAAGTCTCCCTGAGGTGGATATGTGCGACAGGGGGATATCCAACATGCTCGACGTTCCTGGATTATGTGAGTATCACACCTTTGGTGTCACCCCCAAGGATTCTCGTCAGGCTAAAAGTTTTTGGGGTGTTCCTGTAAGGTTTTAAATGCACAGTCTGATAGATGTACTGACCACAGACTTGTTTTAGGACACTTTTATGATTTCCCCTTTTTAACAGGGAAATGTTGTCCTCTCTACAGAGTCTACGTAGCACTAGCTAGTCCTCTTCAAAACCAGCTCTGTATCTCCAACTCAGCTTCATCTTTTCTAATCAGATGTACAGTATTACAGCTCTAGATATGCAAGGACAGTAAGTGACACGTCCAGTAATCAATTTCCTCAACGTCTGTTATCATTTTGTCTTGTAGTCACCTTGTCCAACATAACTCAACTTGTCCTGAGCCACAACAAGCTTGCAAGTAAGTACTTTATTTCACTGTTTATTTGACTAACGGTGGCATTGAAGAGTATTTTGAGTTAGCTGATGTCAGAGGTCCTGTGTTTGGTCTCTGATGTCAAGGAATAAGGCTCTTCGTTTATTTTTGAGTTGTGTTTGATGTGTTTTTGGGGAACCAGAAAGTGCATGAACTGACACTGCTTTTTTCCCAAACCACACTTTATATGGTTTGGAAAAAGTGCTACATGCAGTGTGTCGTGTTTAGGCCCTCGAAACAGCAATAGAGTGCTTGTTTAGCCCACTAGAGAGCAGCATTGGCCAAAGAGCAGTGATGAAGTCGGGGAGGTCAGTGTATTGAAAAGTGCCTGCACTCTGTACAAGGAGATTCATGTATGCCTTATAAGTTTGTGCTTGACAGGCATCTGCATCTACATTTATATTTATATATATATATATATATATATATATATATATATATATATATATGGTCTGCAATTGTAGATTTTCGACTGTTATCATGGAATAATTTTGAAAAAATCATTTTAAAGACCTATGCATGATCTTGATGTGGTGTTCTGTCTGTAAACTGTTGTACAGCCGAAGTCCACATAGTACTAGTTTTACTTAGCTGGTTAGTCTTTTACCCCAAAGCCTTGATGATAAGACTGCGTATTTGGTCTTATGTTTACTGTAAACGTTTGAGAAGGATTTGTTTGTTTGCACTGGAATCATGGTAATCTCCATGAAGATTTCCAAATTTGATAGCACTCATGTTTGTCAGGTGTTATTTTTAGTGATGATCAAAGCTGCTTAATTGGATTAAGTTCATCCATGTCTCTTCACCTGAAGCAGAGATTCGTGAATTCACTAGTTTGTAGGTTGTGATGCTTTGCTGACAAGATCATTGCATGTGAAGCTAGACTCTTCAGATGCATTTAAGCAAATGTAAGTGCTGGACATTGACCAGTTATATTTGGTTCCACTGTACATTCTAGATAGACCAAGAGAGATCTTCTCAAATTCAGGTTTTTTTTTCTCTGTATACCTCTGGGCTTATCATTACACTGCTTATTTCCATGGTCGAATCCTCCCATCTCACAGCCTGTCTGCATAAAGTGCAGCGATGTAAAATGTGCCATCTTTTTGAACTTTTCAAGGTAGTCAGGAATTACAGTGACATTTGGAACCCTTTCATTAGTGAGGCCGCTGAGTAAAGTACCCGTGGTGGCAGGGATAACAGACACTGCTACTGCCAGGGTAATGAGAGCGCGAGAGAGGAAGGGAAAGAGCTGGGGCAAAGGTTTGAAACCTCTCTCCACTATCCAGTCTTTACATCGCCGTCACTTATTACCATCAATCATTCTTACCATTAAAGAGCTTTGTGGTTTCACTGAAAAGGCAGGGCATCTTGACTTCTTCAGCTCTCATATTTATTCACTTGCCTGCACTACCTCTCACATTCACATGAGCTCCTGGAGCTATGTATAATTCACTACAGTGAATGATGCTTACTTAATACTCTGTTTTAGGAGTGGATGATATAGCAAATATACACAGATCGGCCTTATATTGAGTAGGTCCTCCTTGTGACACGACGACAGATCGACCCATTAGAGGCATGGACTGCACAAGACCACTGAAGGTGTCTTGTGGTATCATTCACATTCGTTAAGTCCTTAGCAACAGATCCTTTAAGTACTGTAAGTTGTGAGGTGGGGCCTCCATGGATCACATCAATGAGCCCTAGGTGCCCACGGCACCCTGATGCCAGTTCACCGGTTGTCTTCTCTTGAACCACTTTTTTTTAGGTACTGACCACTGCATACCAGAAAAGGCCTGACACACCACCCTCAAGAACTGACTGTTCATTTGCTGCCTAATATAGCCACCCCTAGACAGATGCCGCTGTACCCGTAGAGGTACTAATGTTATGGCTAATTGGTGTATATTATCATGGTACTTGTAGAGAGGTTACTAATCACGGTATTTTGTTTGAGAGTTTGCACTTTATGCAACACTGTACTAAATGCAGTTAAGCAGTACCAGTTTTGCTCGTCGTAATGAAACGAGCAGTTTCTAAATGTTCATTAAGTACTAACAATGTCTACGATATTGGCACAAAGGCATATTGTGACCTAATGTGAATTTATCAGGATTCTAATAAAATATCACAATATTGCACAACCCGATTAAACATAATACCTCATATACAGTAAGAGGTGCGCTGTGTCCTCTGAAGAATCCCATTTATCCATGTATTGATCACTGTATTTCACTGCACTCTACCACACTAATATTGATTCAGTATTCTATAAAGTCAGTCCCTCTCTTGAACTGAGTAGATCATAGATTGGGGAATTACATCCTGAAGAAGGGAAAGGATAAACTGATATCACTTGTATTCCTAATTTAAATTAGGGCTCAGGGTTGTGTTACAGTAGAACCTGTTCGTTCATTCATTCTTGGTGTATTCCCGCACTGGTCCACTGAGGCTAACAAGAAATTGATTGAGAAATCCTACATACAATGGGAAGACAAATACTGATATTTTTCCCCCCCCACAGCATCTCAGTGCTGACATTTATCATAATGCCTGACCTACACGTTCTGAGTGCATGAATATTGTCACTAAAATTGAGTAAATATTAGATATGGTAGCTTATTACAGTGCTATACGTAGTCCATACAAGACATGGGGCTTATTTTAGCAATCTTCGGTGAACCATCAACCGTGCACTATGCAGCTTGATTTAGGGCATGTCAGTGTGTCTTTGCTATCGTGACGATGGGAAAAGTACACAGTGCGTGGCACGAAACGTACAAAAGGCATTTATTAAGTCTCCTAATTATTCATGTGTGTTTTAGGAATAATGTTCATATACCCAATCAGCGTGTCACTTTCCATTCCCTTTAAGAGCCAGATGCTGTCTGACTTTGGCAGGTTACTATTTTAATGGCGCATTGTGCATGGTCTGGGAAGGCATGCCGAAGCGGTGGTGCACCTCACCTCTAGAATAATGTTATTTTATTTTGTGTTCTGTTTATTGTTGCAAAAGTTTGCATAGTTGCCAAACGGCACAGGCTATAGGTTTGTGCACTGCTGCGTGTCCATCTGTGTGTGACAAGCAGGGGTGTATGCACGTTGGGCGTGCAATTCACTGCCAAGATGGCAATGAAAGTCTGTTGACATCTGTCTAGTGGCGCACCGGTGTGTTGCGCTGCCATGAAAGCAATACGCCAGAATTTACCTTACCTAAACACACCTACTTTCGAGACCAGCATGCCCATTGGTGTAGATATCTTTGCAAGCACCGTTACACCCTGCCTTGCGCAGGGTGTAAGATAGAGCCCATAGACTCTTCACTTTATGCACAAGCAGAAGTAGTTCAATGCCTCCAGGGAGTATTTAACTCCCTTAAGTCATCAGATTTGTCTGGATAACAAATACACAAATGCAGATTATTCCAGCCAGTATTTTTTTTTTTTTTTTTTATCTAATACGTTAAAGTACATTTTCAAAGTCTAATCGTATTATTGCTTAACAGAGCTTTAAAAAACAAAATAAAAAAAATGCTGCTTGCATAAGCATTCACCCTCTCCAGTCCGGTGTTCGTTGTCCAACGATCCTTTACTGTTGAAGTAAGTTTTTACCAGCTTTGCTCAGCATTCGGCAGGTTTGCTACTGTTTGCTTATGTTGGTTAGATAACCACAGATTTTACATTGGATTTATACCTGGACTGTTGTTCAACCACTTCTGTGAGATTTAGGCATGTGTTTGGGATCTTAGGAAAAAACTGTTTGTATTCGTGTTGTATCAGCATGCCTTGGGTGTTCTTGGTGGAGCTGATCTCTCTGAGGGCATTCACGTCATGGTGTTTGTGTAAACCCCCGCCCACCTGTATAATGAAGGCCAATTGATCGTCCAGTAATCAGATAGGTGCCCTGTTATCCTCATTGATCGTTGTTTAAGAAGCACAGGCGGGCCATCAGGCACAGAGGAGGGGGGGACATGGGGTGGGACAGAACCATTATGCTAAATGCTTCCATCATTAAAATGTCAAATCTATTGCTGAGAGAGTGACCCTTAATTGAGTCATCAAACAGGGCGCCCATGCCCTGGCTCTTATAATTAGCTTGTTAAACCCTGCCATGTCACTAGCAAGCCCTCAACCCTGTCCCTCGGTGCTGTTTAAACACTTCCAAAGGACTCTTTGGGTATTTTATTCTAAATTTGCATTTGTGAATTTACTGGATTCAGAAGAATTTGTAATGTTCACTGACTTGATAACAACAAGCTTTTGAGAAGTTTTGTTTTTTATGTTTGTTTCTGTCTGTTCTTCTTCTGGTAGCGGTACCCCCTAACATTGCTGACCTTAAGAATTTGGAAGTGCTGAACATGTTCAACAATCAGATAGAGGAGCTGCCCACTCAGATCAGCAGCCTTCAGAAGCTCAAACACCTGAATTTAGGGTAAGCATGTGTCCACACAATCCCTTCCATTGTGACTGTATTGCTTTCTTTTTCTTTGGGTCATTTTCTATAGGGTTCCTTTAGTCAGGTCAGGCCAATTGTTATTTCTAAAACACATTTAAAAACTTCAAAAAGCCATCCAATCAAATAATTATTAATAATTATACTATTAAATCATGTAGAAGAAAAAGCCTAAGATTAAAGAAAGGTTTTCAGAGTTCACTTAAAACAGCAATTGTAGGGGACATTCTTATATAGGGTGGTAGACTATTCCATATTTGTGGGGCAACTACGGAGAAAGCTCTGTCATTTTTAGATTGCATTTGAGAATATGAAGTGGCTAAAAGCAACTGATTCTTAGATCCTAAAGAGGTTTAACATGAGCTCATCGTGAGTCTATTAATCCATTGATTATCATGCTATTAAGTAAGAAGGGAATCAGTGATTTCAGATTTTGTTTCCTTTACATACTGCTGGACATTAAATACTGCTCAACACTGAATACTTTTTTTCCAGGGCATGTTTTTACCCCTGATTTTTTTTGCTGTTGTTTTCTCTAGAACAATGATTTGTCCTGTCAGATGTTTAAGGCTCTCATAGTTGAACCGCTCTTTAATTTAGCGTCTGATTAATTTTGTTCTGTGGTGTTGGTGCTTTGGCAGCAATTAACACATTATAGTGCTTGCTTTCGATCAGTAGTATTTAAGATCAGTGTCTGATTTTTTTTAAATTTATTTATTTTTTGTACATTTATATCTAGAATATGATGGTTTTATGTAGATGGTTTAGTGATTCGTTACATGCCACAGATCAACAGTAACCAGAACACGTTCAATATATTCAGTTCAATTAAAATGTATTTCTATTGGGCGTTTACCGCAAAGTAGCTTTACAGAGACTTGGGCCATCAAGTCATAAAAGGTGAAAGTGTGAGTGAAGCGTGAAAGTCCATGCAAGTAAACAGTCATAATGTAGTGAGACAAGGATGAATCAATGTAAGGACCCAGAGCAGGACAGCATCACAGTGGGCAGCAGGGTAGTGAAGAGCCAGGTCTGGCAGTACCGAGATGGAACCATTGGAATGGGGCTTTTTAATGCATGGGAAAGAGAGAGAGAAAAAAAACGAAAGGAGGGAAAAACAAAGGGTTTAGAAGGAGCGGGTTATACAGCCAGACAGAATGATTCTAGGGGTAGGCACTAGGACCCAACCACAAATGGACTCAGCGAGCAGATATTGGGCTTAGTGTTAGCAAGAACCTGCCGATACTATATGTATCACAATACAGGGCTTACTATTCAATATATGACTATACAATATAC
The DNA here is from genome assembly GCF_030463535.1 of Salminus brasiliensis. Classification (NCBI taxonomy): domain Eukaryota; kingdom Metazoa; phylum Chordata; class Actinopteri; order Characiformes; family Bryconidae; genus Salminus; species Salminus brasiliensis. Next base: position 17,848,414 of record NC_132882.1, on the reverse strand, counting down.
TGTGATACATAGGCAGACTGTCATATGCTTTAGCTTTTTATGCAGTCCGAACAGTGGGATCTGAAGATCTAACACTATTTTTATACACAACACAAACTGCACCACTGTCCGACTCAAATATTTGCATGTAAAGTGTTAATAAAAATTAATACTGTATTTTTGAGAATCGATACAGTGTTACAAAACATTGCGATAGTATTTTATTACTCTCCTAGCTCGATATTGGCTGTTAAGTTGCCCTTATGATCCTTTATTTAACTTGATGCACTCAGATATGAGACTTTGTCCTCGAAACCTGTGTAATTTGTGCCTAAGTTAGCTGGAACACTGTCTGTCCTGTGGTGTTTGACCCACTAACTTATCTAAGTGTAGTTGGTGGCCACGTAAGCAAACTGAACTTTTAATTTGGTGGATTTTCAGCTTTTGAAATAATAAAGGATGAAATGCCACAAACACAGCTTAAAAAATGACCATTTGTGAATAACTGCTTCCCATCCGTGGTAATACTCTATACCACATTTAATATTTGGATGCAGTTTAATGGTGTGAAATAGTAGATAACCCTTAACTCTACCGCTACACAACCATCACATAATTTTTATGTATGTCAACATTTGACTAGGCTTCAAATTTGAAATTCTGAATACATAATGAACAACTCATAATTAAATTCTGACACCTGAAACTGTTATAAAGGATCAACCGTGTATAGATCATTAATTAATTCAGAAATGTTTAGGTAAATATTCTAATGAATACAATTAGAGTATTTACACCTCTGTAGCTTATTTCCCGAAATGCAGCATTTACAGTGTGCATGACGCAGCCCATATGTGAGCCTGGCTACACTCTGAGGCCACCAGCATGTCAAACCTGAACCTAACAGTTACAGTTTATGCAGACTATTAAATCAGTTTATTTGGGAAGTCTTACCTCTGTAGTATTCCTTACAGACCTGTGTTAATTTGGCTGAAGCTGTGCCCTTTTGCAACAAACCTGGAGCAAGATAAGCAGAAGTTTCTGTACCAGACCCACTTCCCATTGTTTCTCAGCTTATTGTTGCAGTACAATGGGACCAAGGCTCTGATTTGGGACTATAGTCGCCCTTTCGCTCTTCTGCTTGTTCCTCGTTCCAATAACAGTTCACATCACACTACAAAAGGCACGTGTTCCAGCACCTAAATCCTGAGGGCCCTCTTTAAGCCCTGAGGTTTGTGAAGAGGAGGAGGCCTCCTCAATGTCACGCGGGATTAAGGAGCGGCACAATCTCCCCCTGCATCTGACATCCCACATTTTTATTGATTTGCTGTCAGACGCGTCATTTCCAGGCATAATCTTGAAAACATAAGCCGCGCCGCTGTATTCGTGGCAGTGAGTCCCGGCATGAGCGTGTGTGTACGTCTGCCTACCCGATCTCATTTGTCAAAACAATTCCCCACCTCTTGTAATTGCTTCACAAACACACAGCGGAATCAGTTTGTTTGTGTCTGTTAAATCTGCCCGGAAAACTGTGTATGTCTTTTGTGATGGTGGGCTGTCACTGTGCTCTGAGGGAAAGGTGGGTAATGAAATTGGGGAGGACATATAGACTTAGAGAAGAGAGGCTTAAGTGGCCACAGTTAATCAGCCTTTGATCTCAGTCTCTCTCTGTATTGCGCGCACACACGCGCACACACTTCTCTTTAGCTCTTTAGCTCATTGTCAGGCACCTTCAGCTCTTTGCAGACCAGTTCTCATTTACTGAGAAGCATCACTGTAGTGTCTAGATGTCTGCTTCAAGTTCCTATCCATTAAATGGAGCAAATTTGGTGGATCTGAATAAGGCCAAATTACGGAAAGTACTGTTTATTTTTTCACAGCCTTAACACCATTCCCATTTCAGGCAAAACAGGCTGTTAATTATGCACTTTTATGCACAGGGCATTTACAACAAAACAAAAAAAAAAGAGTTTTTCTGGACAATGGAGACAGTTACTCCATTGTCCAGATAATGCTTTCTTCTATTTTTGAGCATCGCTTGTGAGGATTTGATTGCATTCAGCGACAAGACTGTTTATGAGATCAGGATGTTAGAATGATCAACACTCCACCTCATCCCCAACTCCCCAACTCTTCCCAAAAGTATTGGATGGAGCACCATCCATCATTCCAAAGAGCACAGTTCCACTGCTCCACAACTAGCCAAGCGGTGTGTTTGCATTTGCGCGTCTGTGTCCGCAATGGGTGCAACGTAAAGATGACTGCATTCTTTAGAAGGGATGTCCACAAACATTTGGACATATGACTTGTATGACAGCTCAAGTGAGTTATGGTACTGTTTTTAGTATTGACATGTAGCATCAATCTTAATCAGGGGGTATTGATCTTTTATTGTTCAGCACTGTTTGTTTCTGACAGTGTAAGTGGTGTGTATACCTCTCTGTTGAGTGTCAGTTTGTAATGTGTGTGTGTGTTTGTGTGTTTAGGATGAACAGGTTGAGTACACTGCCCAGAGGGTTTGGTTCTCTCCCAGCACTGGAGGTCCTGGATCTCACGTACAACAATCTGAATGAATCTTCACTGCCTGGGAACTTCTTCTACCTTAGTGAGCCTCTCTCTTATTCTCTATCTCTTTCTTTCTCTTACTTCTCTACTTCTCTGTCTTTCTCTATCACTCTCACTTCCTCCTGCTCTCTCTCTGCTCTTACTATGCAGTGATTTCTACCCTAACAGTCTGCAAACAGCATAGCAGTTAACTGACTAAACTTCATCATCATCATCATTCCAATCAACCCCTCCCCATTAGAGGCCCAGTGATGATCATTGACCGTCCCTAGTGCGCTGTAGTCCTTTAATGGGCTGTTATTTTAATACTGATGACATGATGAAAGCACGCACTGAACAGTAATCAGTCCTTTACTCCCCTCCTCCCCCTTCTACATACACCCTCCCCTCTCTATTTATCACTGCTGACGACCAGCCTCTGATATTACCTCTGATTCCATAGGCAAATTAAAATGGATCTGATTAATGAATGAGTTTCAGGTGATTAAGGACAATCAGAGACTGCAAAGTGCACTGGAGGATGAGGAGGAGGGGGAAAGCAGAGTGGTGGTGCTCTCTGAAACAGAGTTATATTTGCAAAGCTTAAAGCTAAGAGTATGTGAACCAAAAAAGAGAAACACTGCAAAGTTCTGTATTTTACTCCCACAATCAGAACATTGGGTTGATTGTGGACTACCTATAATATAGCACATGATTGTGTGAATATGCATGCTTTTATGGATATATGTATATGTTGTCTTGTGCTAAAACGTCTGCCTATATCTGTGCGTTATTCAATCATGCTCTTCTGTCTGTATGTCGATGGTTCTTCAGAAAGACACCGGTCTGAACATGTAGTATTAATCAACCCTGACCATCTCTATTGATCAGGCAGCGCTCTACTCAGGCCTGTAGCACCCTGGTCTAGCTTATGCTCCCCCCCTCTCATTTCAGCCACCCTGCGTGCACTCTATCTCAGTGACAACGACTTTGAGATCCTGCCCCCAGACATCGGCAAGCTGGCCAAGCTGCAGATAGTGAGTAATTTATCTAAATTCACCCTGAAATCAATCCCCTTTTTCACCGGGCTGTTGGTTGGATTTATTTTTTTACAGTGCGGGCTGTCCTTTATCACAAGCTTGTGAGAGGTGATTTAGGGTTGTATATGTTGCCTCTGAGGTTCTGAGGGCTCACAGTTATCTCAATAGGGACGTAATGGGGTGTTAAAGCAGGCTTATGAGTGACCTTACTGAAAGATGTTTTGTACACCTTATGCATAACTGATACAAGTGAAGCTGGAGCTGTTTATTAGTCACGAAGACCCTGGTTACACCTGGTTACAATTGTATCCTGATAAGATTTTAGCCACATTCATTTACACCTGCTAGTCAAATACGTCTCTGGTTAGTCAGACTAAAATCTGATTGCTGTGCGGGACAGAATATGCCAATTCGCTTGTTGTTTGGCAATTATTACTGGTGTTTTGGTTGCCTTGAGGGGGGGTGGGGGGGTTGGTTGTTAAATGCTTGGTGAGACTAATGTGTTTTCTACTGCTATAACATGGCTCAAATGCACCTCAGACCACCTCCTGAAGTGTGTAATGTAACGAAGTGTGTAAGTTTGAGTAATCAGATTGTTTAAATGCACCCTGGGTGTGTTTGCCCTTGAATTTTAATGTGGCTTGGCCTTACCTGGATATAATCCTGTTACTCAATGCTCAAGACAAATGAAGGAACCAGGTGTAAACGGGGTCTGAACTAAAAATGAAACAATTTCTCTCACTTCACACATACACAAGTGTAACTGCAAATGTGGAGGAAGGACATTTATATTAGTTTGAATAATGAATAACAAAATAGATTCAAAATGTAGCATTCATTTCAGAATATTTAATAGCATTTATCATAAGAAAGAATGAACACTGCCTTTCAAAAGTATTTAACCCCTTAAAAGTAATCAAATGTCTGAATTTCACATGGCACAGATTTTTTATTAAAGGCAGTTTTTAAAAAGCCTTTTTTTCTTGGCAATCTGAAGCAGTTCATCCTGCGGTATTTCCCTGTGTTTTTGCACCACCGTCCTTCATTTTTAATGAGATGTCCAATCCGGACAGCGTGATGCTGCCACCCCCACATTTTGCTCTTGGAATGGTGTTTGCTAAAAAAATTACCAGTGTTAGTTTTGTGTAAGCATTTTGATTTTGGTCAACAAGCTAAATTTTGTCTCCAAAATGTTCTGACCAACTTCAGTAGTGTTTGAGTTTTGTTTTTATTTTTTTATTTTTTTTTGTTTTTTTTTTCTCCTTTCTTCCTCTTCTTTAGTAAATCACTAATAATTTCTATCCATTGTATCACACCATTTTTTCTTCAATCAATGGACTCTGTAACTCCTTCAAAGTGATTGTTATCCTCTTGGTGGCTTCCTTTACAAGTCGTCTCCTTCAATGCCATGTTTTGAGGTAGGGCCTAGGCAGTGCCTGGATGGTATTCCCACATATGTGATTACCACAATTGATCAAACAGTGCTCCCTTGGAAACCCAAGCCCCTTTTTGCATCCCATTTTCATTCATCTTCATCTGTAGTTTACTTAGAATGCTATTTGTTCTTTATTTTCACAGCTTTCTTAATGTGTTTTATGTTTGTTTGTTTTTTTTGTTTTTTTTTTTCATTTGGAAAAAGGACATTTTAAAAAATGATTTAAAAGTAGAAAATATATGTAAGTCAGTTGTGTCCTTGTTAGGGCAATGTGTTCACCTGTGTCAGCTTGGAGCTTCCACAGTTTATGCAAACAGCATATTATTTTCTTACCTAAAACCAATATCAATATTAAAGTATTGACTTTTGGGAGTCTGTCTTTTAAAATAAGATATGGCTGCACAAAATGTCAAACAAATGCAATCCAGACAACTCTGCTTTTAAGGAGATTGACTGTTTGTAAGGTACTGTAAAATAATGCATTTCTGATTTACTTGATTCTAAAATCTGTGACATTCACATCTGGCCTTCCTGACCTCTCGTTTCCTCTCCCTTTGTGCAGCTGAGTCTGAGGGATAACGATCTGATCTCCTTGCCTAAAGAGATAGGAGATCTGGCTCAGCTGAAGGAGCTGCATATCCAGGGCAACAGACTTACTGTGCTGCCTCCTGAACTTGGTGAGATGTCTATGATTTACATGTCTATCTCTAATTTTTTCTATATTGTTGTCAGTTTACTTAATATTGTTCTCTGTATAATGTCAGAACACCAACAGAAGAAAAAACAGAGTCTAGTTTTAAAATCTGGTTCATTTTAATGGAAGCTTAATAAAAAAAATGTTTATTCCTTCTAAGATGAGATGTATTGCTATGTGTATGCCTTTGCAATACCTTGTTTAAGTTAGCCTGTATACCATTGTCTAAAACAAGATGATAGTCTCTAGTACACAGCTGTGCCGTGTATGCACGTGCGGTGTTGCTGTTGCTGGCAAGCTGATGGCCATGATGAGCTTTGACTCAATGGGACGGCAACTCTCACAATCTGCCTCAAACGCAAACTCCACACACTTACTTATTTATTCGGTGTGTCTGTGTGTGTCTGTGTGTGTCTGTGTGTGTCTGTGTGTGTCTGTGTGTGTCTGTGTGTCTTTTTTTTTTTTTTTTTTTTTTTTTTTTTTTTTTTTTAACCACATGGCCTGACAGCACTCTAGGTGCGCTCAATTCACAAAACAACTATTTGTAAGAGTGTTTGGGGTGTGGGAAACATTTATACACACCCATAAAAAAAAAAAAGTTCAGCAACACGCTTGGTGCACAAGTATGAAAACACCACTCAATAGATGCTCCTTCCATCATTCTCTCAGTAGAGATAACCATGGTGGTCTCCTAGGCTGTGCTGTGGTTGGTTGGCGGATCATTGGGGAGCAAACCACGCCCTACTGACCCAGTGGAGGATGAGACAGCAGGCATCACCTGCTCCTCTGTCTCCTCTTTCTTTTCTCTCAACACTGAACGCTTCACAGATCCCCACAGGGGTCAGCACAGGTCAAAATGCTCTTTGCCTGAGTGCCTCACCACACAGAAAACAGACACCAGAACTGGCTTCCCTCTGCTGGCGAACAATAGGTTCAAAGCACAATAAGCATTTTTTCCTGTTTATTCCATCCTTATAATTACCATTTATTCAGTGCTGCATCCTTAAATAAGTGTTACTGCTCTCATTTATCTCAAGAGCCATATTATTATTTCTTCAAAATCTGGTTTGGCCAGTCTCCTCACATTCACAGGGCATAAAGGGTGCTTTGGAATGGAGCCCAGTCAGGCTATTCTGAGTGTAGGCTGACACACACACACACACACACCCATTGCCCTGTGCCTTCTCTCTTCTCCCGTCTCTCTTTCTCACACACACACACACACACACACACACACACACACACAGAGCCTGCCTGAGAAGGCGATAATTGGCCTTAAACAGCCAACGTCGCCCACACCATGTCTCTTATGAACTGCTTTATAGAATTATTGACCTGTGTGTCCTGGTCAGAGAGTCCAGCAAATTCCACTTAAATTGTTTTCTTTTGTCGTGTTTCCGTCTCAAGTATTATTCTAATAAATGTTGCTTCCTGTCGGCCTTATAACGCTGTATGATAAAAAACATACAACGCTGTATGATAAAGCACAAAACAAATCAAAGAGAAAGAGAACACCCGACTGGAATCATGCACAACAAACAAATCGTCACATGCATACATACAGGCATTATCTGTTTGAGAGTTCATAATTTCCACCACACATGGGACAGATACCCTGCTGTAAGTATTTTGGTAGCTCTTGAAATTGTGTAGAGAAAATATAGAAAGTGGGACTCCTAACAACCATGCAATGCCTTGTAGACCTCCAAAACTGTCAGTGTCAGATAAACAGTACTTCAAGTGTTCCACTTTTAAGCAGAAGCTCTTACTGAGAGAAAAAAATGACGTTAAAGTCTGTTCTGTTCTCTCAGAACAGACTTTAACGTCATTGAATATGTTTGGAATTACTTAAGTTGTGAAAAGCATTCAACTGAACCTTGAAGGTGTGGAAGAATGTTGCTATACATTTCTTTGAAAAACTGAAAGCAAGTCTCCCAACAACTAAATGTTTTATATTTAGTTGTTTTAGCTTCTATGTAATTTGCTGTGTTAATATTCATATTTTTCACTTGCAAAAAAAAAAAAAATAACTATAACGTAATGGCCATTTTGACTGGAAATTAAACAAATGAATTACTAGGTACTGCATTGTGGTGTGTGTACAGTCCTGTTACTAAAATTACAGTAGTTACAATAATTGACTTATTGTGCAATATATGAATTAAGAGTGTAATTGCGTGGTTATGCTGTCAGTTCTGGCATAAAATGGTCTTAAAATGAGTATCGTTTATCGTTTATGGGACAATATATCTTGATGTGAGTGTTTATTACCTCAAACATTGAGCAAATGAGGTAAGATGCATCCTCCAGAACGTCTCCCGTCCTTTTGTTTTTAAACACCATCAAGACGCCTTTAAGAAACCAGAGCAATACCAAATGCGAAAACCTGTTTCAGTAGTAGTGTGAGCTGGGTGGTAGCCTCACTTTGACCAGTGCCATGTCCTCTCCTGTGCCCCCTACAGGGAAGGCTTTGCCTATGAAGCTTATTAGGACCCTCCCGTTATGTCTCCTTAATCCTGTTCCTCATAGCCCGGGCTCGTTAGAGCTGCCACAGAACTGTGTGTGTGTGTGTGCATGCGCATGTGTGTATGGGTATGTGTGTACATGAAAGAAGGGAAGCGAAGAGGAGAGCCCAGCTAACAAGGAGCAGCCATGCGCAGAGAGGAGGGCAAGGGAGAAAAGGAGTACAACATGGGGAGCAGGGAGCTCAGAAGGGATGGAGAGAGAAAGACAGTGCAGGCACTTTATGACACCAAACGACATTCAGACAGACTCTTGAGTGTTCATCTGCAAGGAGATAAAATCAGGTTTCTAAGTAATAATAACGCAGTCAACTCAAATATGCTAAACATGTTCATTCTGACATTCTGTCCATCTGTTTACCTTGAGATGTTCTCCGTTATCAGAAATAACTCCCGTTATCAGAACCAGCGTTTGCAGGTGTGAGAGAAGTTCCATCCCAGAGTGAATCTCCTCTGTTAGCTCTGTAAAGCAGCACTTTAGCAGTACTGTGCAACACCAGTGGAACTGAATGTGAGGCTACAGATTAACAGCTAAATTGCACTAATGGTGATGTCTGGCTGGTTTCGTGAGGCATGACGTTGTATGCCAGGGCCCAGGTTTAATTTAGCTGCCCCTCTGACAGCTTTTCCAACACTTTCTAATCAGAAACAATTTAATTAGGCCCCTTGTGTGCTACGATGTGCCACATTAGCACTGTGACCTGTACTGTTACGTTGTCAAAATTTTCACTCCCTTTCTTTCCTTTTGTCTTCACATCTTCCTACCCCTGACTAACCTCTCCCCCTGCTCCCTTACTGCTCCTTCTCTCTTTCTCTTGTAAATCACATAATCTCTTCTCTTCCTTCATCTACCTCTGACTTTCTCTTTTCACCTTACCTCTCTTCATCTTTTTCCCTTTCTCACTGCTGCTTTAACACTTGCAAGTAAGTGTATGTACCAATTTTACCTTAAAGCACTAAGGAGAATAGCCTCTTTGTTATTGCACCATGTACCTTTGATGGAAAGTGCACTAGAACAGTGCGTAAAGTTGTCTGTGTTAAATCCTGTTTTATTACTCTACTTTGTCAGATCTCGTGCTTCTTTCACTTCAGATGCTGGTTCTGCATCTCTGTGTGTCAACTAATGCACATTTATGGCTGCCCATGTGGGGGAACGCATAGCATTATTTGTATTTATGGAAGTGGGATAAAACTTTAAATTACTGTAAGGTCGAGGCCAGGAAGGAAAAATACTAGTTCTTGCATAATGGAAAAGGCCAATTGGCTTAATAAAGAGCCCTAATGCTTTGTTGTTTATCCTATGTTAAATCACCTCTCTTGGACGTTAAATATCATCACTGTCTCATCAAGGATTGTTTTATGTCTAAGCGGTATTGTATTGCCTCAAGATTTGTGGTAATTTTATATTATGATTTCATCAATTAACTTTTATTTATTTATTTATCAGTTACGTTTTGCTATCATGCTTTTCATCTTCTGTTTTGTTTAAATCCATGTAAATCACTTTGTGAATTTGGAGGGTTTTTATTTATTTTTTTTGTCTGTGTAGGTAATCTGGATCTGACTGGCCCAAAGCAGGTGTTTAAGGCAGAGAATAACCCCTGGGTGACTCCCATCGCAGACCAGTTCCAGCTGGGTGTCTCTCATGTCTTTGAATATGTCCGCTCTGAGACCTATAAATAGTAAGTATCCCCAGCATCCCATAATTTTCATATTGCAACTACTGTCTACTGTCATAACTGTCATTAAATTGTTGAATGAGATCTTTGAACTAGTAAAGCATTGTGGGCACAGTTATGCTGTCTATTAATGTTACAGGATCAATGCACACCATTGGTATGAAAAGTAGCAAGGTGGCATTTAGCAAGTAGCAAGCAGGTCATTCGGTTTCAATTATTAGAATAGCGATGGTTGACCGCACAATGCGAGCAGTCTGAGCAATCGGACACGATAGGGTTGAACCCAGCAGTGACAGATTGTGGCAGTAGCCAATACGAAAAGATGTTCTTGGAACACACTCCACTGTGCCTCTTATTTATTTGTTTATTTGTTTATTTATTAATTTAGAACCAAATTCAAATTTGGTTTTCAAAAATTGCAAAAATTGATAGCTTAAGTTATCAGTTCCAAACTACGACTGCTGGCTGTTATACACGCATACATATTTACATGTTGAATCAGTTTAAGAAAAAATCTCTGAACTCTGAATGCCTTTTCTCTTTACGTATTAGTGCCCCATCCATTTAATTATTTCAATTTAAGTACCTCACCGGTCATGTAATGTGTGACAGTACTAGAGATATTTAGCAAAAGCTAGGTCTCTCAGATTTGTTTCTGATCTGTAAGTAGCAGAGTGTATAGAGATGCATTGCTCTCTCTTTCATAGAAAGACAACATAGCAGGATGCACCAGCTGTGTTTTTAAGTGTGACAACAGCCAATATTAATCACGCTGGTTTGGAACACACTCCACTGCCTTTTTTCATATTTAAATTGATCTGTTCATTGTCACGTTTAAATTTCTATTATGATGTGACGTTAAATTTTAGGTTTATTTGGGAACTGTTGGCTTGGATTGAGAGTTCCAATTAGTCTTTTTTTCTGATGCACATGAATTACATGATCTCTTTAAATATGGGTGTAAATAAAGTGAGATTACGATGGTCTAGCTTTTTAGCTAAATATTTTATGTTGGCTGGAGTAAGTATTATCCATTTGTCTCATTAAAAGAATATGGTTTGGATCACCCACAAACAACCAGTCACCTGCGGAACTGGCAAAATTTAGCAGTTTAATTGCTGGCAGTCTGTACTGGCAGTTTTGTTTTTTTTTAGGCCCTCAAGAACATGCAGCCTCAGTATCAGAAACAGAAGGATCATAATTTTCCAAATTCCACTTGAGTGCTGGTTCCAGACCACAAGGGTTGTTGGCTGACGCATCTTACAGCCTGTTGGCCATAAGCTTCAATCTACGACCCTGACAGTGTTTGTACCCCATTGTGTGTGTGAGAGCCCCATGATGGCTGTATGATGGATTGAGTAATACAGATCTATCTAGCAAAACATGGCCATACTTTCAAAACCGACATTGTATTTTATCTGATTAGATAAAAAAAAAAACTCACCACAACTCTGACCCTCATTCCTCTCTCTTCTTATCATACCCTTTAACTAAAAGAAATCATGCTGATGAAATGTCTGCCTTTTATTAAATATTAAGTATAAATATAGACTTTTTATACAGGTCAGTTTTATTTTTGCACATATTTTTCTGGAACAGGCCCAAGATTGGCTCAATGAAAGCAGATGAGCAGTCGTTTGTATTAAGTGCTGCCGATTTGCCACAGAACCAAACCAATTAAAGTGAAAGCTGGAGGCATTGTTCTTTTCTAAGTGGTGGTAGAAATCTCTCATGTCTCCATGATCTCCATCACTGACAAGCATTTGTCCTCAGGATATTTAATAAATTGTGTCAAAAATTGTCAGCAGTGGATTTGAAGGAAAATATTGACACTAAATATGTTAAATCAGTTAGGAAAATCCAATTTTCTGTCCGTGTTGCCATATCCATTTGATTATTTCAGCTTAAGTACCTCCCCTGTCATGTGGTGTGTGACAATTGCTGGAGTTCTAGAGAGATTTTGCAAAAGCTAGATCTGACGGATTTGTTTCTATTCTGTGGGTAGCAGAGTGTATAAAGGTGCATTGCTCTCTTTACTTCAGAAAGACAACATAGTAGGGTGCAGTAACTGTGTTTTTGGGCACCCTGTACTATGGACTGCATACAGCAGTTGGGACTCTGTAAGTAAGCAAAGGTGACTCAGCTGTACGGTGTACCTCATCAGTGTCATTTCAATGTGTGCTGTCTTGGTGTCCCCAATAACATTGTTAACAACAGCGCTGTTCTTTTGTCCTGAAAAACTTTCTGAATTAATTGTAGCATATCGTTGACAATCCTTTACAACTTCTCAATCCCCCACAACAGGAGAAGCAAATCCCTCTGTTTGATCATTTAGCTGCTTGCTGAGCTCGAGTCCTCTGAGACACACAGCCCACTTACTGGAACTGATCTCCCTCCAAGGCACGAACATGCCTGCCTTCACGACAGTAGCAGAACCTCAGTCTGAGCCAATGCATGTGTGTGAATGTCTTGACATTCTTTTAATGCATTACCTTTTATAGAGGTTGAGTATAATATGCTGTTTTATGCAAAAATCTGGATGCTCTTGACCAAATTACATATTTTGTTTTTTGTTGTTTTTTTTAAATTGAGAAGTAATACGCATAGTATCTGTGCATAAACAAATACAACTCTGAGAACTGCACATATGATGGAAAGAAAAGCAAATTAAACCCCTTTGATTGCCATTTGACAGCACTTGCCGGAGGGTTTAGCTGAGGTAAGAGTAGTAGTACACCATCCAATTGTGTAGTGTTCCACAAACAAACATGCTAAAGCATGCTACACAACAGTTAGACAAAGTTTGGAACTGCATTTTCATGAGAAAGGTACTGCATTTCATGAGAAGCTTGGGAGTGGATCTGTCCTGCTTTGGGGTTGTGTTGCTGCCAAGTACAAAATGTCTATGAAAAGGCTAAAACTGAAGAGAATGGTTTCTACAACAGTTTAATGCAGACAAACATACCTTAAAATCCACCTTGGATTACCTGAAGAGAGACAAACTGCAGCTTTTTGAATGACCTACGCAGTCGTCCGAGCTAAATATGAAAATGTAAATATACAAATAAGCTGTGCAGTAAGACAAGAATATATTATAACTATTCTATATAAACATTCTACAAAGAAAAGTGGGGAGAGGAATTTCTAACTACAAGAATTAAAAGACTTTTCACTGCTACAAAATCTCTGCCAGTGGAGCTATTGGTAAGACCTTGGGGGTGCTACTAAGTGGCCAACCATGTAACAGGCTGAGTGAGTGAGTGGGTTTACGTGTTATTTTGTCCAAGGATGCCCAAACTTTTGCATACAACTGTACTTTATTCTCTGCATTGTTGGATATGTCTAATTGCTTCTTGTGCATTGTTTGACACGGCATTGAAGTGGCAGTACATCCTGCAGATCAAAACAGTTTGAGCTCATTCAATTGATTTCAATCACGTGGGCTAGTTGAAGGTTTTTATGACTGATTGCAGAGGCAGCAGAAACTCTTTGACAAATGGGAATTTCTGTATTTAGTGAGTGCTGTCTGCAGTTACAATCAATTCCAAATCAGACTGTCACCAAAAATGCAGAATGCTTAATATACGAATGTCCTTTGTCCGATATATCTAATATCAGACTCATTGCTCTTATCCATTTGTATACTTTTGACAGCTTGGTGTTGATTTTTTGCATTGTTGACTTGGAGTGCCTGATATTCAAGCTAAATCTGTCAGTGTATATTTAAATTATCTTCAGGTCTTTGAATGGAGAGATTTTTTGTGGGAGCTGAAACACACCATCCTTTTGCTAATAAGCTTTACCCAGGAGCATTTGCCACTATTAAGAGCAAATGTCCGTGTCACCAGCCCTATTAAGATCAGTGAGACAATAAGGGCAATGTTAAGTGGAAGGTGTGTGTGTGTGTGTGTGTGTGTGTGTGTGTGTGTGTGTGTGTGTGTGTGTGTGTGTGTGTGGTCATTGATGTTTAAAGAGGAAGTTCAAAGCAAATGTTGGGACCATTGTTTGTATAGATCAAACACTTAATGGTCAGTGGATGATGCTAACTAAATCACTGCTTGCCTTGTGTGCTGAGGCCACAGAGAAAAGCTTGGGTAATGCCTGGAGTCTTTGAGTCAGTTTTGGCTGTTCGGTTCTGCTCTGCTTAGCTGTCTGCTGTTGTAGCTCTGTGTTCATCTGGTTATCTGATTCTCATAACATTGGTGCTGCAGGGAGCTTATTTCTGTGCTGACAGAGCCAAGAGGCTGAGGCTAAGGTGTGTGTGTGTGTGTGTGTGTATGTGTGAGAGGGTAAAGAGAGAAAGAGACACAGTGTAAGGGAGTAAGTGTACGCATGGGGTGAATCCCGTTAGACAAGCGTTAACAGGGTGCGAAGTGTGGACTCTCGATATGTCCATGGCTCAACAGTTTCATTTACACCTGCCTAAATGTCCTTCAGCTGAGACAGCGTTGGACCCTCACCTTCACTAGGCCTATTTTTCCTCTGTCTTGCTCTTGGCTCTTTGCATTTTTTTATTACACAGATCTACTTTCTGGGGTCTACAAGCTTTTAGCAGTTATTCGTTATGCCTGTTTTTTCCTGTTCAATTACATGTTGGGGTTAAAAATTGGTTTCCTGGATGCATCTCGATGTGGGCGATTCTGAATTGATCCACAAGTGTCAAAAATTGATTTTGCTAAATGTTAGTTGATGATGTTAGTTTGCATTCTGCCAAAATGTGTAAGTGCATTTACATTTAAGGAATTTAGCAGTTGCTCTTATTCAGTGCGACTTACAAAAGTGCTTCACAGTTTACTCAGAAAATACCCTTAGCTAGTTTGTGTAGGCTAGGAACCAAATGATACCTATAAGCTTAGATAATACAATGTACAACAGTCAGTATGAACACTACAGTACTCAATATACACTACACTTTGCCTAAGTACTCTTGAAAGAGGTGTAGGGCCGCACTTGAAGACAGTAAGCGACTCTGCCTTTCGGACACCCAGGGGAAGTTTGTTTCACCACTTTGTCTTAAGGAATGGCAGATCAAACCGATCCGTACTTAAAGCTTGAGAGACTCTAGCTACAGATCGGTTTTTGACCATTGCCATCAAGTACAGAGGGGTATCTTACTACGTTTTTCAAATGGAGCTCCACTGCAAAACGTTCCAGTTGACTTGCCACATCACTTCCATTGGTTTTATTAATAGAAGATATTTGAAGTTAATGCAGTGGGCAGAGGTGGCTCAGTAGTTGGAGCACCAGGTTATTAATGGTTTATTTATTAATTAATGTGTGAGTTTTTTAATTAAAATTGTGAGTGCAATACCTGGGTTTTCCACTGCTGGGCCCCTAAGCACACCCCTAAGTGCTCAGTGCATTGATTGGTTAAATTCTCTTTGTTTTCAACACAAATGGTAAATGTGGTTGTCTTTGTCATCATGGATCATTACAAATACTTTGCTTTAAGTAGTACCTAGTAGAGTTACACTGTAAGAAAAAATATGAAACATATACACAAAATATGTAAACACAAAATATAATTCCAGCATAGAATGCAGCAAATGCATTAGTTACCCACGCAGTGTTAAATAGCATGACCACACCTTTTGATGTATTGAAACAAAAAGGGATAGACAAAATAGTGAGATGAGATTTAGTTTACAAAGTAGTCTTTCAAATTCGAAAGGTAAAGCCAAGATATTGTAAAATAAATAACTAAATGTAACTAAAATAATAAATAAATTCAGATTCCAACTTATATTTATGCATGTCAGTTTTTTTTTTTTTTTTTTTTTTGGTTAACTGACCTTGAAAATGAATTAATTTAACAAGATATTTGTTTTTGGGATTGGGTGATAATTATGTTCTTAATAAATACATTTAATGTCTACATTTTTATAATTTTTCCCTCTTTCCTTTATTTGACATGCACAGATTCTAGACTGTTTTAGGGAAAACCTGGCTACCAGCTGTGTTAAATTCTCGAAGGAAGGCAAGAACTTTACCTCACCATTTTGGCAAGAACTTTACACTGCAGTTCAGATTTCTCCTGTAGGAAAGATTCATTCATTTCTGTGTTTTGTATCATGTAATAGTAAAACAGCTTGGCCATCAGACAGATAATGCACTTAGTGTGTGTGTGTGTGTGTGTGTGTGTGTGTGTGTGTGTGTGTGTGTGTGTGTGTGTGTGTGTGTGTGTGTGTGTGTGTGTAATATATTATAACCCTAGTGAACATGTGTAATTTTAGTGACTGCTCGTATGTGGTTTAAGCCTTCAATCTTTGTTCTTAAGCGGTTAGTCTTAAAGCATTCAAATTCTGTCGTAATCTGTATTAGGACTAAACGCAAAATATTCTTTGCCTTGTTGAACCCATTGTAGCTGGCAGTTATGTCATTTGATATGATTGTTTAAAAAGAAGGAGCTGTTGCACTGTATGATAATTTTAGTCAGGCTGTGGAGTTCTCATATGGAGATGTGCTTTTGAATTTACTCACTGGTGACCCACAGGAGAACGCATGCTTGTAGAACATGCTCACTTGTCCGTTTAGGAGTTAAAATGAATGAAAACATGCTCCACTAAATCCTCTCTTTCTCTCCCTTGCTTCTTTTTTTCCACTGTTGGGAAGGGTTTGGGAGTGTCATGGTAAAACTGAGAGTTTGCTTGGGAAAGGGGGTGGTGGGCACCTGCATGCATATTTCATGGGGTGGCTTGTTAACCTGACAGAGGGATCTTTTGGCTGACTGACGGTGTGGGAGAGCAACTGCATGCTCATAATGCATTAACATATCGTAAAGCCTGCCTCGCCGCCATCTTTTATTCATCCTATCCTCTAAATGCTTGTTGATAGCGAGCAGAGGCAAGCGCTGTGCAGAGCACTCGTCACAGCTGTCTGGGACTGACTAGGGAAAAAGAAAACTGCAATTAAGATTGCCTTGCTTTTTGAATTCTCTCTCTTTCTGTCTGTCTCTCTTCCTCTCTCACACTCATGCGCATGTACATTACTCATTCACTCCCATATACACTCACTTAGTGTCTCACACGCATTCTCCTACTCTCAACTCTCTCAGCGTCTCTAGCTCTCACTCATTCATTCACACACAATCACTGACTCTCACACTATGAATTAAAATGCAATGTTCATACAGTTTTTTAGGCTATAATATTTATGATTTTAGATTACTAATACTAACAAGACAAAAGTTTTCACTGTCCTACATAATTCTGAAAGACAAAAAAAGCAGTTCCTTTATTTTAAGGAACACAAATTAGGGGTTTATTGTTTATCAATACAGCCTAAAATATACAGTTCTAAATGACTTCACTATACATTCAGCTCTATTAGTATAGATCTTAATCTTAATGGTGGAAAAATCATGAATACTTGCATTATTTGTTGTAATAATGCACAATAAATGTTTCTCTTAGGCAAATTATTTAGCCAATTTATAAAATGTACAGGTTGGCAACACTGCATTTCTAGGTAATGCCATGTTTATTGCTTTGTTTGTATGTGGGTTTATTTGGTTAATAAGAGTGTTTAAGTCACTAATACTTCAAAGTGTTTTATATATTCATAAGGTTATACTAATAATTAATTTGAGACGTAATGCAGCACTAAATAGTATTTAATAGCAAATCCAGTATTTATTCATGGTACTTTATTTATTGTGCATTACTGCAACAAAATTTTAGTCATAATAATGATTGTAATTAATTATGAATTTAAAATAATTTGCAAAGACCCCTAATTATGTCCTAATAAAGGTCATAATGAATAAAGCTTACTGCATAGTCAAGAAATCATTTGTTTAGAAATGTCTAATTCAGGCTTCATTGACCAAAAAACAAGATCTTAATATGTGTTGTTTAAATAGCTGCTGTTATACACTTTAAACTACACATAAAGGGTAATTTTAATTGTAGTCTTATGAGATAATGATTTATGCCTGTAATTTAGAGATCAGCTAGAATATTTTTGACATCAGTTCAGACATGGGTCTTTTAGCAGCCACTAGAGTTGTGTAAAAGCAATCTGGAAAACTTGTCAAACCATCTGGATCTTCCTGTCCCAACAGACTGTCTGCCTGAGTCCCAGAGTGGCCAGACGCTTCCTCTCCTCAGTCAGTCTGTGCTGGGTTCAAAGGCTACCCTGCTGTCTGCTGTTTTGTTATAAAGTGTCTCGGACAGATAAGGAAGTGCTACAGAAAAGTGCACAGCACAAAAATGCGGAGTTCCCACATATGACCAGTGTCCGTCTAGTTTCATGTCTAGCATGCTGAACAAGGTTTCCTTAGCACAGTTCAGGCCATGGCATCTGTTTTGTAATATTTCCTTCTCGACAAAGAAGGAGCACAATTACTGCGATCAGCTGTAGGGGTGTGAAATTGGAACACTTGTAGACACTGCAGGCTTTGATGGATCTAGCGGAGTACAACGGGTGTAGCATTAGATTTGTGGGTGTAACACCAGGCTAATGATCACTGTGAGACCTGTAATCATGCAGCTTCAGTTGCTGTGAGCACTCAACAGTTCTCAGAAACACTGAGTCACTGGCATATACCACATACCTGAGGGAGTAAATGCACCTCTCCTTGGTTCTGAAGAGATTCTTTAAAAAAAAAAATACGGAAGTGTTAAGGTAGAGTGATGACATAACATGTGGTATGATGGTCTCTTTATGTCTCTTTAATCAATCAATGGGTCTTATTCACTGAATGCTCTTAAAAAGCTATTTCGTTAAACCCACTTAATGCAGTTTTAAAGATTTGGACATTCACCCATGTTTTCTTTTTGGGATTTGTTCAATTTGAGTTTATACAATAGGATCCATTGCTATAAGAGCATATCTGCAAACAAAAACACATCATAAATAGACCGACGTAGACTGTTAGTACTGTTCTTTTTACAGTAGAATCATGTGAGAATGATATAAAAAAGTGGTAGGTGTGATCACTGTGTTCAGAATTCTGTCTGACAGCCTCGCATTTTAGCCATTGCATATGTGCATTAGCCAGCCCTATTGTGCATGTGAAAACTGTCTGCTGACTATGCTCAGAGATCCTTGCAGACCTCGCCACTGTCTCTCTAATTAGAGTCATGCATTGCTGCACTCTGACATTGGTGCATAGGGAGCCTTTTGGCTGCCAGAGACTTTGTCTGCTGGTTTTCTTCAATAAGCAGTTACCATAAACTCCCCTTAATGGAAATGTGAAAAATGTGGTGAATATAATTCCAGTAGTACTGTATTCCTTTCCAGCCGACCATGTTGTGTGATGTTACATAGTATGTTGCAGCACTTCATGGGTTTATTTATTTATTTATTTTAAATTGATGGAAAAAAGAAATTAGTGTCCTCATGCTTGAATGAAATTATTACATTGGTTGATAACTGATGATAATTCAGCAGTAAGTGATAATTTTGTGGGAGTGTATTTGGCACTACCCCCTATTGGAACAGTTACCTGCAGTGACGTCCCTTTGTTGCGTGCACCAAGAATGGAGAATGCTACTCTAGTTTTGTGCCATGCGGTGCAAGTGTGTCATGATCTTCTGGAGTTATGTAAAACAAAGGTTCTTTTACCAACGTTTTGGAAATATGTTAAAATGTGTGAACCATTTGAATGGAAACCCTCTTGACGAGGTCTCCATGTCCTCTTTTGTCTGTGTTTTATAGCGAAGCTCGGTAGATAGCCTTTGGATGTGAGCTTATACACAATTGTCTCTGTGTGCTTATGATTACTGAATATTGGTCGACGAGGTTGGGGAGGTGAGAGAGGCCCCATCGCTTCTCATTAGCCCAAGCTCATAGACAGCTCTCTGGGCCTGCATCCACACCTCCACAGCCTCCTATGGGTTATCAGTCAGAGGCCCCATTAATGGCCCTCACCTTTAAAACACAATCCTGCAGCCCCCACACTATGTCTCTGTGTAGGCATGCTTTACCACAAATTTAATTATTCATGACACAGACAATTCCAGCACATGTAACATGACCTAGCATAATATTTCCTATTAACTCAACACACTGTCTTTTGATTATTGAGATACATCTGGTTCATTGATTTGTTGAGAGGAGACACACAGCGATGAAGGGTCTGTTGCATCATAGTTCTTAGTGGTGAGAAGAGCTGGCAGTGGTGGGATATCTTTAATTTCAGCTCCAGGGTCCTGGTATGCACCAGAGCAGCGCAGGTCAGCAAAACAACATGCTTAATCATCATCCACATCTAACTAATGATGGAGGCACCTGGGGAGTGATCCGTTCTAAGCTGTGCTCTTGCTCTGTTTGTCATGCGTCTTCATTATTGTCATTTAGTCTCATTGAGCCTGAGCATGGATTTCCATTGGCTGTGTCACGGTGGATTGTGCTTTAGACTAAGCGGAGTGTTCACCCAGTGTGCTGCTGTCACAGCTCCAGGCTTTTAGATACACTATCTGATGTACAGTGGCTGAGGAGGGAAACTACTATCAGTAATCTGCCACTGTTAATGTCTGATAATGCCCCAATTACTTTCTTTTCTTGTTCACTTTTCTCCCCAGCGTTTAGATGGTCTCTCTAATTTACACTTCTGTTAGCTGCCTGCACTGGATTCTCTAATTGCAATTTGAGCATAAGTGAAATCTGCTGTGCTTTAGTGAATGCCACATTGTGTGTGTGTGTGTGTGTGTGTGTGTGTGTGTGTGTGTGTGTGTAAGAGCTGTCAGAGTTAATACCTTAACATGTTAAGATGATACATTGTTAATGTCACAGGTTTTTTTAATGCCATTGACACATTTTCCTAGTTTCTTCTGTTATTTCAGACTAAACTGTGGCATCTGGTCGTGAACTGTGCTTTGATGCATACCTTGGCTAATTGTGAGATGTCTCCTTATTCCTTGTGGAATGCCCTTTGAACATTCAGTGATTCCAAAATCAAGAATCTGATTCCAGATTCAAGAGTTTCAGAGTTTTTCTGAAGTTAACTAGGGTTAGGCTAGAGCAAGATGCTACCCCGACCATGCTTCATACAGTGTTCTTGAAGTTGAATGCCTTAAAGATAATGACTGTCATTGTGGCCAAACAACCTATCTTTCTCATTTGGCCATGAATTCTTTCCTTTTACTTTCTGTCTGTGTGGTCAGCTGAGAACCTTGGTCAAGCTTGAAGACTTTGATTTGGAGCAGTGTCTTCTTTCTTGGAAGGCAGCCTCTCAGTCCATGGCAATAAAAACTCGGCACCTTCCAGTTCATGGCAGGCCTGTGTCTTGACAATTCTTGGGATGTTCCTGTTCATCCAAAACAATTTTCCAGTTATTTGAACGGATGATCTTGGATTCTGCAGGTGTTAATGCTGTTGTCTGAAGTTTACATACACTCATCACAGATCTAAATGTCATGACAATATTGGGCTTTCAGTGGTTTCTTTGAACTGTTTTTCTTGTATTCCAAATTCCTCTTTTTATTGTAGTGAACACAACTGTTGACATATTGTCCAGAAACCATGTTCAAAGAAGCTAGGTCAGCACTAAGCTACTGCTTCAGTGTTAATTGTATTCCTGTGGAGTGAAGTAACCTTCATATTTTTTTCCTTTCTTTTTCCCTGCTCTTATCAAGCTGTTCTTTGTGTAAGGCAGTACTACAGAGTGTGCTGGTATAAATGTTCCAAATATTTTACAGTGGAGCTGTGTATACCCAAGGTTTAGCTACAGAATGGAAGAACTGGGTGCTGGGTTATCTAGCATTTTTTAATGTTTTTAAATGATCAGAGAGATTGCAGACCAAATACTGTGCATGGATTCAGTAATGAACTGTTATCGTTGCCTGGCCTGATTAGAGATTTATTATGCTGAAGAAGCTTTTTTTCTTGGACAAGCAGTTTAGCACTATTCTTTATGAGACTAGAAGATAAAACTCATTAGGCAGTACGTTACATTCTTCCTAATCATTTGACTCTAAAGGAGGCAGAACAGAATTGTAGGAATTTGTGCCAACCTCAATACCTGATCAATGAGCCGTGGCCGTCCACTACGTTTATCACTGGACTGGATGAACTTACTGTATATACTGGTTCCCACACACAGACTTATCCTCACCTCAGATACATATGCATGCGCAGTCACTATTCTGAGGCTTACATTTGTGATGGAGTGTGCTGTATGCACAGATATACAGGGTTGTAACTGAGATTAATTAACCTGAGAGGATTTGAGGAGCCCATAGGAATAAAATCTCTCTGGCCATCAGGAATCAGATTCCATTAACTGGACAGCCCCAGTTCTGGTATTTAATTGGCTGTAAGTGTTGGCTGGGGCAGATGAATGGGAAATCTTTGTGTTTATACCGAGGCAGGGCAGCAGAGCCATACTGCTGTAGTAATAAGCCTACTCTTCATTGATCCGGGATCAGGGATCCGGACGCTGTGACTGTGTTTGAGAAAGCTGTGGCTACAGCAGCAGACGCAGACGCTTGTAGTCATGGTCTGAAGAAGATCTAAAATTGGGTCTCCAGATAAATAATACAAAGAGATGTACAGACATGACACTGAAAGCTTTGGTTAAAAATGTTGCCTATTGTTTAAAGGACCTGTTTTATGGAAAATCTCATTTTAACTTTAATATAGTTTGTAAGCATTGTTACAGTTACAGAATGTGTAAATAGTAACTAAACCTCCCAAAGGCCCTATTTTTAGTAAATGATTTTTGTGATGTCACAAAAAGTGCATTTACATGTACACCTCAATTCAGATGAGAGATCATGTCTCTATTAGTCCTAAAGGCACATTAAGAAAAATAGCTTGTTCAAAGGGATTTGGAGAAATTTGTACAAAAATTCCTGTTCTGTAAGGATTATGAGAGATCCTGTAGTAATGTTTAAGTGATTCTGTAATGTCTTTGGGTGGGTTGATGGTTATGGATCTGTGGATTGTCCTGTAGGCCTTGTACATATCTTACTATTACTTCCAACTGCTTTAGTTTCTCAGTATTCCTACCATGTTGGTGGGCTTGTCAATGGTGTGGGACGCTGACAGAGAGGGAGAACGCTTCAATGATCCACACCCCCACCCCCACCTCCCTCGCGCACCCTCAGTATATCAGCCTGATGTAAAACAGTCCAATTTAGCCTAGACTTCAGCACCAACATCTACATGCATCTGTCAGCACTGATCCCCCAGCTTCCCATAACCCCATCAGTGCACAATCCCTGTCCAGATCACGACTGCACAGACCAAACAACCTCCCTATATTCAAGCATTGAGTCCCTAACATGTCATTAAAGCAAAGTTTTTTTCCATAGTCATAATGTCTAATGTGCATACCCAAGTCTTTGTGCTACTGAAGAGTGTATGACTTTATCTCTCTCGTGTCACACTGTGCTACCTCCCCTTTCATTTATAGTGTTTTGCTTACTCCACCTTCTCAAATGCTTTATATATTTTTTTACTGGAATCAATGTGGAACTCCTCTTTTAAAACTCCAAACGCTCTATCAGTCATTTTATGAAGCTGTTTCAGGGTTCCCCAAATTGATTTTTCATTTTATGACTGAATAGATCTTTTTTTTCTCTCTTTCCACTCCATCCATCAGCTTTGCACAATTATGTAAAACAGGCAGGTTTGTTATGACAACAGCAGTCACATTCTGAGCTCTTATCGACAAAATGAGTAATCCACTTTTCTTCTCCTGCCTTCTTAACGTTCAGTCATTACTTGGTCACTAGTTGTTTTTTGTTGCTCTTTTGTTATCATTTTAAAGAATATCTTTATTATTTATTTCATATAGAACATCAAACAAAATAAAACTGCTCAGGCATAACATGATAAAAATGATTAGATGAAAATAAGTAGAAGTAGAAAATATAATAATGACCTTTATCACCAGCCCCGGCTACACACCACAGCAAAAATCTGTAGCATCAAGTAAATAAATATGTAAACAAATGAAAAGCAGGACAACTGTGTTAGTAATAGAAATTAGAGAACGTTTCTCTACTGTCCAGGGGAGACATCCTATCAGATTTTGAAGCATTGCTGTGAGGATTTGATTGAGGTCAGGATGTTCTGTGATCACCAACCCAACTTGCCCCAAAAGTAGTGTTGTATTGGATGCGGCACCATCAGTCCTGAAAACACTGCTCCACAGCTCAGTGCTGGGGGGCTTTATACCCCTTTAGCTCACAACCGGCATTAGGCATGGTGCCAGTAGGTTCATGTTTATATGCTCCAGAGAGTCTTATTCCATTTGCAGTACTTCTCTACAGAAACTAAACAGTGTGTGTGTGTGTGTTTGCACATCTGTGTCAACAATGGGTGCAACTTAAAGTAACTGAATACGTTTAAAAGTATAGGCCATATAATGTATATTCATTGAGGATACACTCCATTAGATGATGATGATAATTCGATTTTATTTTTTTGTTGGAACGCTGTTCAAAAGGCCAAATATTCTTCCTGGTGATAAAAGTCAACTGATTGAACAGTTGTGTGTTTGCTGTGTATAACTTAACCATCTGGAAGACCAAGAAGGAAACATGTATAATCTAGTTCTAATGGAACCCCAATAATTATACACAGCTCATTCACAATAGCAGACCGATAGTTCTGTAGCTTTGTATGATCTTTATTTCTACAAGAAAGGAAATCTGACATCATGTCAGATTCAGTGTACTGTCATATCAGCAGAAACCGAATTAACCATCTGCATCAAAGCCATAAGGGCCATATAGTAAAAACTCCCTTCTGGCTGGTCTCCCTTTGCGCACCATCAGGCCCCTGCAACTTATCCAGAATGCAGCGGCACGGGTCGTCTTCAACGTTTCTAAGTTCAGCCATATCACTTTTCTGCTGCGTTAAATTCTTCCAGTAGCTGCTTCCTGCATCAGATTCAAAACCCTGATGCTGGTTAACAAATTCAGGGCTGGACCAGCCACTCCGTACCTGATGGCAATGGTCAAAAGCACCAAGAGCCCTTCGATCTTCAAGTACGGCTCTGCTTGACCCACCATACCTTAAGGTCCATGGAAGACAAGCATCCAGGCTTTTTTCTGTCCTGGCACCAAAGTGGTGGAACGAACTTACCCTGTGTGACCGAACAGCAGAGTCGTTTGCGGACTCAACTCTTCCCTAGAGTACTTGGGTAAAGTGTAGAGTACTCCATATATGGTCTCCATATTGACTTGTGTTTAGTAGTATCTAAGCTTAAAGGTATCTTTATTTTAGTCTATGCAAACTAGCTGAGGTTATTGCGAATCGCTTTTGTAAGTCGCTCTGGATAAAAGCGGCTGCTAAATGCCGTAAATGTAATAAAGTCTTGTCTCGTTCATGCACTTCAAAGTCAGCGTTAATCTGTAGGAAAGTTCTGCTGTTTGCCTGGATGATGTCAGTCTGTTATTTTTCTTTTCTTTTTTTTCTTTTCTACGTATGAGATGGAGAAGTGTCACAAAGGTCCCTGGTATTTACAGGCTCTCCAGTTCCATAGGGGCCACTGTAGAGACCTCCCATCGGAACCTTCCCTACGCGCCTCACTGGGCAGCTGTGGAGGAAGCAGGAGCCTCCAAAGCCCAGGGGAGAGCCCAGAGATGGGGCCTTCCAGACAGGAGAGAGAGAGAGGGAGAGAGAGGAAGGCAGCCTTGATTAACTCTGGTTCATAGTGAGGTGCAGTTTGTCTCATACAGTCAGCAGAAGCACAGTATGTGTGAACGATTCCACCTTGATATGCTGCCAAACTGCAGTTAGTGACATCATTAATAGAAACAGAATTTCCACTTTTAAAAACCTGTCACCTGTGTGTGAGTGTGTGAGTGAGTGTGAGATTTGATTATCCACACACTCAGCAGTGGCTGTTTGTAGTCATCTGTAAATATTAAATATGAGATCTAGCCTTAAAGGAGCGCCTTCGCGTGACATTTTACTGGTCTGCAATTAGAAGTATTTCTCAAATGGCATTTTTTTTAATTACACTCTGAAGCTGCTCGCTCCTGAAGCTGCTCACATGCTCAGTGCAGTGTGTCAGATCCTGCAATCACCAACCACTTTGTCAACAATCAATCAGAGACCCTTATTAGTGTGGCAATGACTGGAGCATAGCATCAATTAGCCTAGCCTCTGGATCCACCCACATACTTTCACACACTCTCTTGTGCTCTCTCTCTCTCTCCTTGTGTCACTTAGCTCAGCTTTTGAGTGCCTCTTATACAGAAAAAGGCAGTGGACTGGAAATGGTTCATCCTCCTTCGGTCTCTCTCTCTCTTTCTTTCTCTCTTTAGTTCTTGTTCTTGCATGTTCTCTCTTACTCTCTCTCTCTGCCATGGTCTCCCTTTCTCTGTTTTTTTTGAGCGGTCTTCTTTTGGATAATTGTCTCTCTGTGCATTCCTCTTATGCAGCGCGCAGCTGTGGCAGGCCAGCCTTAAACAGCACAAAGAGTCTGTTGTCTCAGTAGGGGACTCATCAGTGTGTGGCATACTCAATTACGCCTCCTTCAGCCCGGCAGCCCCCAGAAATGCTCCTCTTCTTCCTTTCACTAGAGTCCAAATTAAGCACAGTGGTTTTAATGGTTGTTTTTATTATTCATTATGCGTTATGAGTCTTACATGTTGCTAAACTGTCTATCGTGTTAACAGAGTGTGTTCTGCCTTTCAGTCTTTATGGGCGACACATGCAGGCCAACCCTGAGGCACCCAAAAAGAACAATGACAAGTCCAAGAAGATCAGCCGCAAGCCCCTGGCTGCCAAGAACAAGTGAAGATGAGGAGGGGACGATGAAGGGCCTTTGCCTGCCCTTCCGAGCTGGACCTCACTGCATGTGCCTTCGCTCACTTTTCTATTTATTTACCAAAGGAACACACACATCCATTTTTATACTCTATTTTGTTATCGCCTTGCCATGGCTCAAACAGCCTCACCTTCATTTATTATATAGGTCCTCTTCATTAACTTACTGTGTTATAGTGGTTGCCTTACTGCCGTATGCCCAAGTGTTATTTTATCCCTGTTCAAGCTGAACTTGTTTTACCGGAGCGGGTCCAACGTATTGGAGTGGTTGGTTCATTCAGAATAAACTATACTAGGGCTGTGCAATGTGTCACTGTACACTGCAGTGTCCATAATATGCACAGTAGTATCACAGGACGTGCAATGTCAGGTGTAATGTAAAATTATATTAAACACATGATGCTAATACTCTTTATGCTGCTTAATTATAAAAGGCAAAATCTCCAGTTCTCATTTTCTATCCTATCAAATGCAGAAGCATTATATCTGCTTAATATTCTTTATTTTACTTCAGTCTTGGATACAAAAAGCGCATTAATCATGTTCATGGACTTCTGGTGAAATACCTGTATTTTGTTTAATATCGCAATATATATTGAAGAAAAAGTATATCGCAAAGTCTTTTTTTTTTTTTTTTCTCTCCCCACTGTCATGCAGCCCTAATTAAAATATCAGTGTCTGGATGTTCACATCTGACCGTTTTTAAAACAAACAACAAAATCAGCAAGTGCAAGAAAAAGTGGCACTTTTTGAGCATTAGGATAATAAATGAGTTTGTGGCAGATTCCTTCTGTGTTAAAAAAATTATGTTGCCAGTAATCACTCATATTCCACTTCTTTCCTGGGTAAAACATATCTAGCTTTAAAAGGGCTTTGAAAGCTGTAGTTTGACAAAATGTGGTTATAGAGTACCACAACACACTGTGTAGATTGTAGTTTTATCATTTTAATTTTTTTCTTTTTGATTAGAACTATCAAGTTCTACTGTTCTGAAAGTTATTCTTTTAGGAATGTCACGCAGCAAGATGTTTAATTCTCACCCTTTCTTTCTTTCTTGTTTGTTTGTTTGTTTTTATTTTTTCCCAAAACACCACAACTGTGTTGTATTGGCCTGTACCTTAACAATAACTTGTTATCCAGAGAGACCTACGTGTAAATCGTGCTGCACAGGTGCGCCACTGTAGTGTTGGGAGTCTTAACCAAGCACTGTTATTGGTCTTGTGTGGTGAGCTTGCCTGACAAGGTAATCAAACCCTGTTCTGTCACAGGGAAAGCGGTGTTAACCACTATGCTAGACTAACCATACATTTATATATATATATACATAATCTCTACGTATCATGATCTGCGTTTCTCCATATTTGCTCCACTCTTGAGTGTGAACCGTACAGCTTACCATTCAAACAGTCAAGCCGCCTGCCGTGGAGAAGAAAGAATATTATCATATCTCAGTTTGATTTGAGCTGTCTAAACAAGGCATGCAGCGTTTCTGTAGAGCAATTTCTGTCCTCCGGCGCTGGGCTCAGCAGCGGTGGCTGTTGCGTAACCGGAGGGGGATTTTGAAGGGGTTTTAGGGGTCTTAGCCATGTCTGTGCAGGATTGCGTCCTGCCTCCAGGGGCATGCATCTGCCTCTTCCCTCTGCCATAGCTCTTGCTTTTAATGACTCATATGAATGGCTGCAAACTGGAGTTTTGAATGGTTTGCGAAAGTGGAGGTCAGTCCCAAGGCAACTTTGCAGCTCATTTGAGAGTGTTACCAAGTTATTCAAACAATAGACAGCTTGTTCCTGTAAAAGCATGTGTCCCAGATGGTCAGCCAAAAACATGGTGTTGGTTTACTCTTCAGTATTGTCTGGATCTGTCTGTGTACATCATGGTGCTGTTCTGTACTGTACCCAAACTAATCACTGTGATAGAACTCTTCTCTGCTTAGTGACATTTAAAGTAGGTTAAAGGAGTATTGAGACTACAGAATGTAACAATGCCTGTTCACAGGTGTTTGATATGCATTGTTACAGATATAGGGAAATATATGTACCCTGGTCCTAAAGTATTTCATCATGATGGCAATCAAAGAATTTAACTTTTGTCCTGTTTGTCATGTCATGTTTGTTTCATTGAAACTACTTTGAATAAAGTAATCAAAACTGGCCTTTGGTTCAGTGTCATTTGTGCATAATTTTTTTTTAGTAAATTCTCTCCCCCTTCCCAATTTGTATATTCAGTGTTTATTTTAATAACTGTAATAACTGTTGCAGAAAACAGACACAACCGGCTCAGCTGAGAGGTGGAGTTAGTCTGAGAGGCATACGTCCATCTCTATTTCTACCTCTTAATTTTATGTCATCATTTTTGTGCCACAAATTTCCATGACCTTGCCATAATCTACAGATAAGGAAATTGTATTTTGTCTCTGTCACAAAAAAAATTGCCTGGAAATTGTATGGAAAAAAAGTTTGTCTTCCATCAGAGCCAGTCGGAGAGGGATCTCGTCTAAATGAACTTAACGTTTAGAGCAACAGCAGCCTTTTCTGGACATCTCTCTCGCGCTCTCTCTCTCTCTCTCTCTCTCTCAGAGCTAAAAAGTGTCTCATCTATTTCTTGTTTCGACAAACCTCTTTCCTATGACGGTTGTGTTTGTTTTCTGCATCCCAAACTGCACTCGTCTGCACTTTAGTGGCCACATTAACAAAGCTACATTTGGTGGTGCACTATGTTCGTGCATCATTTGATATGCTTGTGTTTGGTTTGGCACACAGACTTGGAGTTCTCTCTAAAAGAAAGGAGGTAAATTGATTGGCCAGAAGGCACTACATTTTTCAAAAAAGGTTTCCAAAGTAGGTTTTGCAACATGCACACCAGAAGACTCCAGGGGCAAGTGAGCAAGAAGCAAATTGAAATCTTGAGAAAACTTAACCAATTGATAACAATAACTAAGTTAATGTCAAACATCTGGACCCTGCAGATCCTGAGATCCTGCCATACAGGGATGGCATCCCTTTGCCAGCAGGCAGGACCGAGCTGGTGGCAATGGGGAACAAGCAAGAAAAAGACACCAGCAGACCCAGGTGAAGGGGACGTAGCATTACATCTCCTAGTAGAACATTTGCTGAAGCTTTCAGTTATGGGATTGACAAGCGTTTTATTACAAACTGCTAAAGTTGACCATAGTGTAAAGTCAACATTTAATCTTAAATGAAATTTATTAGTATAGCATTTTTTATGATATGGTATTGTTGCAGTTTTACAGAAATCACAAATATAAAGCAAGACAAAACAAATAAATCATAATCTCAAGTGACAAAGACAAAGATGACAACGCAAGTGGCAAGAAAGAACCACAAGACACAAAGTACTGGCAACAATTTCTGTTTCCATATCCTATAGCGGCAAATGTTTAGTCCTAGAAAATGTCTTATTTATTTCTAAGAGACAAAAAGCACATGTGAATCTCAGGTCATGAACAGATAAGAGGCTCAACAGACGAGACATTGTCCCAAACACTATTTTGAGCTTAAAGCAAAGGTGGCAAATCTGGGACGTAGGCTCTGTAAGCAGCACTGCGGCCCAAGCAAACTTTCAGTAAAAGAAGTTGGAAGCTAATGAGTTTAAATAGCACTTGATTAGAGAGTGTGATCTGAAGCAGTGATGGAGGATCATCACACATCTGAAAACTGGTCTGCCCACAGGAGGTCATGTCATGGCCCTGCCCACCCCAGTGGAAGGAGATAAAGAGGAGGTGTTGACCTTTCAGAGCTGTGTGCCTAACAAACCTGTCTGTGTGTGTGTGTGTGTGTGTAAAAGTAAAGCGGGCTTGCGCTATACCCCTGAGAGGTCCCGTCACACACCTTTTTCTGCTGTTATTACTCTCATTATTATCCTGTCTCAGGCACCGTGTGTGTCCTCCTGTCCTCCTCATTCACACTCTCCGTACACTCACACACTCAGCAGGCACATCTGTCCACAGCGCACTGCTGAGTGCATGCCACAACACAACACATTTTCCACCAACCCTCTGTCACACCCTTTCTTCTCAGTCTTTTCAGTACTTCTCTCTTTTCCTTTTTTAACTTTCCCTTGGCCCCATCATCAGACCAATGCAGCACAGCCCAGCCATCCTCACACAACCGCACACACACACACACACATTTTCTCTTTGTCCAGCAGTTTGAGGAGATGAAAGTGTGGTTTGGAAGTTAGCACCAAACTCTGGGCCATTCATTATGGGACAGAGGCTCACGCAATCAATCTCCTCCTCCCCGGAATAACGGCTTTCCGGCTCCTTATCTCAGCCTGTCCAATCCTTCTGTCAGAGTCAACAGGAAATGGGATGTTGAGGTTTAAAAATGACTCTTTGTGGCGATAGATCATTATGCATGCCATACACCAGGCTCTGACACCAATTACTCACTGACCTTTCAAAGTAATCGTCTTGTGTACTTTTTTCCCCCACCCAAAGTCAAAGCCATTCGGAAAAGCCATGTAGATCCTGTTCCAGGTGATTACTTTTTCTGTTTGGTTTGTTTTAGCTTCACTTACATTGTCCGATTTGAGTGGACACCTTCTCTTTTGTCTATGCATCTCACAATCTCAAGGACACAATGGCTCTCAGGCTAACCAAACCCATCGATTTTTGGCTGTTGATTTATGGCGGCAAGGGAGTGTTGTAGTGCTAGAGAGCATGTTCTAAACCATCCGAGGGGAGGGATGGTCAGCAGACACTGAAACCCAGAATGCTCCAGATTATCCAGAACCCAAGGTCAGCAGACCAGTTATATTCTCATAAAGGAGCATTACGTTTTAACAGAGTAAAGAAGACAATATATTTGGTGCCAGATTAATCTGCAAACTGCCACCAGCTGGGTGTATCCTGAAAACCCAGTTATGGAAAAGGCACATCAGGTCTATATGAGTTAGCACTGCTTTAATGACTGCTTTGATAGAGAAGGATCTGGTGGCTTATTTTTGTTTCTGTAAACACATTTCATTAATAAATATTTGGATTATTTTGTTTGAGTTGGTACTGAAAATGCACAAAAACTTTGTATCTTAATTTCTGCCTCACTTTTAGATATGATGTAAATGTAACAGTTGTCCTTTACCTCGTGTTACAATTTTATGATAAATGGACCAATAGAAATACTCCAAAATGATATTTTTTACATTGACGTCCAGTTAAGAAGTTCTATTCCTCCTTCTGTAAAGCTGCCATTTTGGAGATACAAGGTTTTTGTGTGTGTGTGTGTGTAACAGTGACGCTATCCTAATCCACCTCACCTCACTACACTATATAGACTAAAATAATAGACTCTCAAACTCTTTAATTGTTTCTTCTGAAGTCAGGGGTATTACAAAAACGTTTATCCTGCTTTTGTTGGAGTAACTGTCTCTACTGTCCAGGGAAAGGCTTTGTTCTAGATTTTGGAGCACTGCTGTGAGGATTTGATTGCATTCCGTGACAAGAGCATCAGTGAGGTCAGGATGTTGGAAGTTCAACACCCCACTTCTCCAGATCCCCAACTCCTCTACTCATCCCGTAAGTGCTGGATGGAGCAGCATCATTCCAGAAAGCATGGTTCCACTTTATACCCCTCTAGCCCACTCCTGGCATTAGGCATGGTGCCAATAGGTGCATGTTGATCTGCTACATACAGTCCCATTCTATTGGCAGTACTTCTCTACAGGGCCTAGATAGGCTGTGTGTGCATTTGCACATCTGTGTCAACAATGGGTGCAACTTTAAATAGCTGAATGCATTCATTAAAGGGGACATAGAGTACATTGTATGTATTGGGGGCCTTTTTATACTTTGAATTAATGCTATTAAAGAAATAAATAAATGTAAAAAAGCTAAATACTTTATCATATAAAGTGGACCAATTTTAGTGTCAAAAAGACACTTAGTAAAAGTAAATTGCAATGTTGTTACTAAATGCGGAAGCAAAGTCTGTCTTGTTGCTGGTGATCTACCAGGGCAAGTGACCCTAATAATACTGTACATTGTGAAATGATGGCTTCTTTACATCCTCTGTCAGTTGTTCCTGTATCTGAGAGATTTTCATATAGAGTTTCACAAGAAATACCTGAGCTGTGTTTTTCACTACAGCCAACTTTTGGTCCTTAACATGCAAACTGGATGGATTTTTGGACACGCCATGTAATTCACAGGGGGAGTCAGCTGAGTAAATAACTGGTTTGCAAGAATGTCTTAAAACTCTTCCAGCCTAAAACAAGACCTTTAATTTTCTTGTGCTAAAGTGCCACCATTAAAGGCACACTGACAGATCTAAGAGTGGCAACCCTGCTGCAGTTCGTCCATTCTTCCTGCCTGTGAATTATGGACTAAAGTTTTTGTTCTGAGATTATGAGATGTAAGAATAAACAGTGACATGGACAACAGTCTTCATACAGTTAGAATAAATAAGCTCTATGCATCTAAAAAAGCTTCAAAAACACCTGAAATGTCAGGCCTAAATGTGGACTTCTTAATCTGCTTTCCCACTGCTGGGGTGTTCATTTAGATACAAAACATGACGCATTTGTAGGAAAATCACAGGAACAGAATTGCTGCAGCAAGTGATTGTTTCTGAGTAGGAGTCGATTTTCAACGAATGATTTCTGCTTGTGTACGGTAGGGGCAATCCATCACTTGCCAGTATACTATTGGCAAAGGTGTCAAGATAATGATCGCTCTGTTACCTTCACAACTCACTCTCTGGGAATGGATACAATATTTACAACAGATATGCAATAGCACCGATACAAATGTCCAATAAGCATCGTTTTCACAGAGCAATGACCTACAACTTTTTTCAACTTGTTTTGATAGAGTGTCATTAATTATGCCTTTATTATGCAGTTATGTTTCCTAAACAATGACCCAATGAATAGACGGTTAAGTAGTTGGATGAATTAAAATATTTAATGAATTAACTAATGGATAAACAAATTGGTGGATGTACATATGGATAAAAGAACGAATGAGTGAAGAATGAGAACATTACATTATGATTTCATTTTAAGTGCTGGTTCCAACATAACACACACATATACTATATATATATATATATATATATATATATATATATATATATATATATATATATATATATATATATATATACATATGTGGCTGGATGGATGGATGGATGGATGGACAAATGGATGGATTTGTTGACCTGTATTACTTGATTCAAATGTAAGTCGCTCAGGATAAGAGCGTCAGCTATTGATGTAAATGAATGGATGGATGATTATACGGATAAATGGGTTAATGGATAGATGAAGGGATGAGGGAATGGATGGATAGATGGGTGAATGAATGGCTGGATGGATGGATAAATTAATGGATACACTCTAAAAAATAAAGGTGCTACAAAAGGTTCTTTAAGCAATGTCATAGAAGGACCTCTTTTTTGTAATAGAGATGTGACCCTTACATTGATAAAGGATCTTTACAGCAACAATACACTTTGTACACTTTGTTGGATATTTTAATGGTTCTTCACAGGTTCTATGACATACACAGTGGCATCAATCAAATATCCATTTGTAGCACCTTCATTTTTAAGAGTGTAGATGGGCTAATCATTGAATGGGTGGATAGATGGATGAATGAATGGATAGGTAAATGAATGGCTGGATGGATTAATGGATGAATGAATAGATGAGTGGAGGAATAGATAGGTTAAAAAATGCATGGATGGATGGATGGATGAATAGATGAATAGATGAAATAATGAATGAATGGATCTATTGATGCATGAATGAATTAACCTGCCTGCATGACTTGAAGCAAATGGAAGTAGATTTGGATCAAAGAATTGCCAAATGCCATGAATGTAAATTGATGGATGGATGGATGGGTGGATTAATGAAAAGATGGATGGATGAATGGAAGGATGGGTGGATGAATGGAAGGATGGGTGGATGGGTGATTCTAGCTGTATAACCTGATTCAAATGTAAGTTGCTCTGTATAAGAGCACCGGTACCATGAATGTAAATGGATGGGTAGATGAATGGATGGATGGATGGGTCAATTTAACAGATTAAGAGATGTGGTAGATGTGTGTGTGAGAGAGATATTAGATGTGTGTAGCCCAAGTGTGTGTGTTAGTGTTAATTGGTTTGTGCTTTAAGAGCCGGGGGAGATGGAGAATGGTGTTATGGTTGGCGGTCGAGTCTGTTATAAACCTGCGCTCAAGCTCGGATTCTCCCTCCCTTTCCCTTTCTCTCCCTCTTCCCCTCTCTCTCTCTCTCTCTCTCTCTCTCTCTCTCTCTCTCTCTCTCTCTCTCTCCAGGCTCGCGCAGGCTCTCCAGATCTTCATCTGTGTATGTGTGTGTGAAGGCGAACCTTTCTACCTCAGTGCTACTCCCATGCCGTCTGCTCGTGCCTCTGAGCGCACAGGACCACTTTAAAAGCGCGTGGGGAAAGAGGAGCGCTCCCTGCTCCTCCCGCGCGCCTCCGTCCCTCCACACGTGCCACAGAGAGAGACTGAAGACACAGCTCCCCAAATCAGCGCGCCAGAGGACGACGAAACTTTTTTTTAGCCAGACTTGAATAAGCAAACATCAGCAGAAAAAGTTCAGCAGGAGAAGAAGCAGAAAAAAGGAAAAGCGCGGCTGGGGCCCTGCCCAAACAGCCTCATTAACATTAACAACAAAGCAAATTGGTGCTACTTTTTTCTGTCTTAAGGGGACCCTCATCAACCAGCAAGATTTCGCCCAAAAGCAGACAAGAGGAGCGCCCAGCGCTGACCAGGCTGGTGGGCAGGAAGCGGCTGATCGCGGCCGGGGTGCTCGGAGTGGTCATGGTGCTGCTGCTGGTCGTGCTCATCCCAGTGCTGGTCAGCTCCGCCGGCACGTCGGCGCACTACGAGATGCTGGGCACGTGCAGGATGGTGTGTGACCCGTACGGCACCAAGTCTCCCACCAGCACGGCCACGGCGGCGGACCCGGCGCGCGACGGCGGCCTCGTGCAGTCGCTGCCCACCTTCATTCAGGGACCCAAAGGGGAGCCCGGGCGGCCCGGAAAGGCGGGGCCCAGGGGCCCACCTGGAGAGCCAGGACCACCCGGACCCGCTGGACCGCCTGGAGAGAGGGGTGAGCCGGGACGTCCCGGCTTACCCGGACCCCCGGGACCGAACGGCGCGGGCGCAATCAGCGCGGCCACTTACAGCACAGTGCCCAAGATCGCCTTTTACGCGGGACTGAAGAAGCAGCACGAGGGCTACGAGCTGCTCAAATTCGACGACGTGGTGACCAACCTTGGCAACCACTACGACCCCTCCACGGGCAAGTTCACCTGCTCCATCCCGGGGATCTATTTCTTCACCTACCATGTGCTGATGCGGGGCGGAGACGGCACCAGCATGTGGGCTGACCTGTGCAAAAACAACCAGGTGAGAGGAGCGGAGGCTGCTCAGCCGCCGCCAAGTGCGCGCGGTGCTCGTGCTACACGGGAGGGAGGAAGCTTAGGAACTTTCTTTTGGCTACTGTAAAACACAGCTGATGCTCGAGGATATTCGGAAAGTGTGACTTACTCGGAGTTGATCGTTCTGTTGGACCCACGTCATTTACAGTAGTTATATTAGGGAATTCTGCCATTCTGTTTATTCATCTTTTTGTTTTGTCTATTAGCTATGCTTGCTTCACTGTCCCTGTTGCTTTATTTGGTCGTCATCTCATTGTTTTATCTTTTTATTGTTTTGTAATGGAATAATGTGTGGATTTGTTATGGTAGGATTGGTTCATTTCTGTAATGAGGGTATGTGAGGGTATTTAGGAGCGGGCACCGCTCGCTGAGTGAGTGTCGGTGTCTCGCGCCCCGCAGACTGATATCAGAATGCTCCCTTGGGGGTGTGGTGGTGGGGGTTGAGGGTTTGGGGGGGGGGGGGGGGGGTACTTGATATCAGCTTATCAGACAGGGAAACACTTTAAAGGACTGAAACGCTTTACTTCATGTGAGACAGTTATTGCATAACTTCTCATTACCAAGTTTAACAGGGTGGTATTTATACGCCTGAGTTTAGACTTATTATTATTATTATTATTATTATTATTATTATTATTATTATTATTATTATGTTGATGATAATTATTATTATGGTGATTGTGATTATTTTTAATTCCTGAGTGGGTAGCTTCCAGCTTCCAGCTTCCAGCTTCCTGAATCTGGTTCTCATGCTCGGAGCGTGCGACCCCCATATTCGCGGCCTATTCATTAAATAATAAGTAGACCATCTATCACTTTGTTTAAGCTAATTAAATGCATACTAGTATTTATTACAGTGCAATTCCAACACATTTTAAACGCAATTTTGAAAAAAGAAAAAAAAAACAACACAAAAATGCAGGTTTCGCTGCTGATTTTAGCTCATTGTAGGTTTCCCACCAGTGGCAGATCTGAGGTAGGAGGCACTGTGAGTTTGCTAAATTTAGAAAAGTTTCTTAAATTCTCTTATTGGCTGGCGGTTGGTTCAGTGGACAGATCTGCGAGGCTCTGTGGCGCTAACCGTGGTGCTGAAATCCATCCCTCCAAGTTGATCTTCCTCCCTCTCTGCTGCTGTAATAGTTATTGCATGTTCTGCACAGGAGAGCTCTCTCTGTTTAATGATCTCTCTCAGATGTTTTACTAACTCCTATATCCTCGTCCCAGGTCCGCGCGAGCGCCATCGCCCAGGACGCGGACCAGAACTATGACTACGCCAGTAACAGCGCGGTGCTGCACCTGGAGCCCGGGGACGAGGTCTACATCAAACTGGACGGAGGCAAAGCCCACGGGGGCAACAACAACAAATACAGCACATTCTCTGGCTTTATCATCTACGCCGATTAGGACAACGCAGCTCGTTCCCCACCTGGCCCTCCTTCCCTCGAGCTGCTCAAACCCGTGCCCTCCTCCCACTTGCTCCCAACTCCTTTATTCCTTTTTTAACCCATCCAGTCTTCGAGACAAGTGGCACACTCCCTCATCCGCACCATTCTGGACTTCCAGAAGAAGTTGGTGAGGATGTGTGCGTGGGGGGCAGTGCGCGAGAAGGCCGCCCCTCCGTGTCCTCCAAGTCTCAATTCAGAACGTGAGATCGAGTGAAGTGTTTGTGAAGGACAAGTGGAAGTCCAGCGAACAAGGGAAGAGGAAAGAGCAGGACAAAATATCAACAGAACAACGCGCGCACGCACACACACACAAACACACACACACACACAATTACACACACACACACACACACACACACACACAATTACACACACACACACATACAAGGATCCCTAATAATTCGCGCTGTCCTTCTGTGTCAATCACCAAAGCAGTTTCTGTCGTTTCTGTAGCTTCAAAGGAGGTCTAATCATAAGAGACTTTTTTTATAACAGGAAAATCGAGACAACCCAGTATAAGTATGTGCAATAATGTTAACAAACTGTTATGCCCATCATTCAAATACTCGTCGTTTCTCAAGCTTTCCCATCATCACATCAGATACCTAAAGCTCGGCTCGTTAAGTCCATAGTTTGTGAATCACATATGACTCCATGTTACTGAAATATCTCAAATAGCCCAGTTGAAATGAGGGATTATATGCATAGTATGCAAATTGGAAAAGAGATCAGCACACCGGACTGTGTCAGCAGTATACAAGCTCGCTATGACAGCTATAGTGAGGTATAGTCTTACATCACAGCCCACATGTGAGCCACTTTCCATCCACTTGGTTGCAGCTGACCGCTCCATTACAGGTCAGCTGTAACTTCATAACATGTGGTCGTTAAAATGTTGACTAATGTTGGATTCAGGAGGTGTAGAATATGAGCTGGTCTTTCCAAAAAGTATTTGTGGTAGGCTAACAGCAGTTCAGCATGTCTTTCGACTTCGAATGAATTACTCCCA